>NC_091119.1:207125297-207427797 GCF_040183065.1 Periplaneta americana | reverse complement strand
CCTGCTGGTTGCCTAATTGCACCATTTTATGGTAAATTAAAGCCTGAGCAGCACTTTGCGCATTCTGCTAATTCGAACTCTGTTGATTCTCAGGGAAATGCCTCTTAGTCTTAGTCTTGCTCGCTCTCATTTTCAATGTTCAGTTCTATTAATCATCTCGAGATTTTCTACCAAAATGTTCGAGGACTTAACACTAAAGTTGATGAAATTTTTCAGAATATAGTGAGTAATAATGATCTCATTATCTGTCTCACTGAAACATGGTTATCTGAGTCAGTTATTAATTCTAATTTATTTCCAAATAACTATACTGTGTTTCGTGCAGATAGACTGTTTGCAGACACTAACAAAAAAAGAGGTGGTGGTGTCCTAACAGCGATTAGCAACCAGTTACCTTTTACTAAAAGACGTTTTGACTTAGAAATTATTAGTGAATGCGTTTGGGTTGAACTTAGAATGACTGATGGTTTTAATCTGTTATTAGGTAACCATTATTTCTCTCCTGATACAGATCATATTCACTTAAAATCTTATCTTAATTTTCTTGAAAAAAATCTCGACACTCATAATTTTAGAATAGTAATCCTTGGTGATTTTAATACTCCTGGTATGGACTGGACAACTGGTTCTAATCTTAATGATACTCATTATTACTCTAAAATTAAGGCTAAGGATTTATATTCCTCGTCCTGCCTTCTTGGATTAATTCAAATTAACTCTACCGTTACGAGTAAAAAGCTTCTTGATTTGGTTTTTACTAATTTTAAAAACAGTACAGTTAAACTTGCCGATCACTCTCTAGTTTTAGAGGATACTTATCATCCATCTATCTCTATTTATATTGAAGTAAAATTATCGTTACCAGAACACTGTCATATCAGTTCATAGTTAAATTATTCTCAAGGTGATTATCTGAATCTTTATTCTATTCTATACAATTATGATTGGACTAGCATATATCAGACTACTGATGTAAACACTGCTGCAAATTCCTTGTCTCAAATTATAAACAATGCTATATCCCTTTGTGTCCCTGTCACCTTTGTTAAAAAATCGCACTATCCTAAATGGTTTTCAAACGATTTACGTCAGCTTATTAAGAAAAAAAATAAAGCTCATAAAAATTACAAAAAATATAAAACTGATCATCATTATCAAATTTTTTCTAATTTTAGAAAACAAGTCAAAGCCATGATTAAATCTGATAAATTAAAATGGTTACAAACAATTGATGATAACCTAAAGCACGAACCAAATAAATTTTGGAAATATGTAGAAACTTTTCGAAAAACAAATAGTAATCCCACAGAACTAATAATAAATGGCGTTCACATCACAGATGAAAAAGAAATTGCAAATGCATTTGCTTGTCAATTTAAATCTGTTCAACAAAATTGTAACTCTAATTTCATTACTTATGATTCTAATATCGCTGACTGTTTGTCCCTGCCTAATATTACATTCGATGATGTAAATAAAGCTATTAAAAAACTAAAGCCTAATAAATGTAAAGGTACTGATAGCATTCCTAATTTTATAATCAAGGGTTGCTCTAATATTCTCTTGCCTGTTTTAACTTTTTTATTCAATCTTAGCTTAAAAACAGGAATTTACCCGTCACTTTGGAAGGAAGCATCCATTATTCCAGTTTTCAAAAATGGTAATAAAAATAGTGTTACTAATTATAGACCCATTTCTATCCTAAACAATTTTTCTAAAATTTTTGAAAAAATTATTCACAAACACATTTCATTTTATGTCAAAAATAAGATCAATTCGGCCCAACATGGATTTACAAGAGGGAAATCTACAACTACTAATTTAGTTTCCTATCTTAATCTCATAATGCCTATAGTTGAAAATCAAGGTCAAATTGACTCAATTTATTTTGATTTTAGCAAAGCATTTGATGTTGTTCCTCACAAAATTTTATTAAATAAATTAAGTAATTTTGGTCTCTCCACTAACTACGTTAATTGGTTTGAAAATTATTTAACAGATAGACAGTCTTGTGTTCGACTACTGTAGGTAATTCTCTCTCGGTTCCATTTAATAGTTTATGCGGTGTTCCTCAAGGGTCTACATTGGGACCTCTCTTATTTTTATTATTTATAAATGATATAAGAAAAAGAATAAGTTCTAGCTGCCTTTTATTTGCGGATGATCTCAAAATCTTTCGCAAAATTAATAGTTTGGTTGATTGTCAAATTCTTCAAAATGACATTAATTCAATTTCACAATGGTGTGTTGAAAATGGAATGAAAATTAATCAATCCAAAACTTCTGTTATTTCCTTTTCACGGAAAACTATCTCCCTAAAATTTAACTATTCTCTCAGTAATGTCGTAATTACTAGGACAGATTGTATTAGAGATCTTGGTGTCCTACTTGATTCAAAATTATATTTCCATGATCATGTGCAATATATTTATACCCATTCGTTAAGAATGCTTGGTCTAATTAGGTCTATAACTTATTCTTTTTCCACTCCTATGTGTTTATTAATTTTATACTATACGTTGGTTAGATCCAAGCTTGAATATGCATCTGTTGTATGGAACTCCATTACTTCCACTGACTCGGCTAAATTGAAGAATATTCAAAGAAAATTTATTTCCTTGTGTTCTTATAGATTTTTACCAAATTCCGATTATAACTATGAGATTAAATGCAATTATTTCAATTGCGGTTGTTTGTTCACCAGACGTCAGGATCTTGATTATTTATTTTTTTGCAAAGTCATTAAGGGTGATATTGATTGTGAATCTTTCATAAGCAATATCAGTCTTCGTATTCCTGCTAATGGTTTAAGATTTCATAAATTGTTTTATAATAAGAATCCTAAATCTCTCTCTCCGGTCTGCAGATGCATTAAATATGCTAATTTGCATGGATTCAACTTGGATCCATTTAATGTGTAGTATATCTTTGAGTTTTTAACTCACTGATCTTATTTTAATAATTATTTGTCCATTATATTTCTTGCATTTGGTCAATTGATTAATGTAGACTATTCCATTATTTCAATTATCTCATTGTACAAATTTTATAATTTTATAATAATTATTTGATCATTGATTATGTAGACCATTATATTGTTTGTATTTCATCTCATTGCCATTTTCTATCATTCATTCTCATCATCATTTGTTGTTTTGTTCTGTTTTGTATCGTGCAAAACTGTAATTGGCCTTGTGCTGTTGTTTTTGCAGGTTAATATTCTAAATAAATAAATAAATAAATAAATAAAATTATTATTATTATTATTATTATTACTACTATTATTATTACTATGATTACTATTATTATTTCTATTATTACTATTATTATTATTATTATTACTATTATTATTATTATTACTACTAATATTATTACTATGATTACTATTATTATTTCTATTATTACTATTATTATTATTATTACTATTATTATTATTATTATTATTACTACTATTATTATTACTATGATTACTATTATTATTTCTATTATTACTATTATTATTATTACTATTATTATTATTATTATTATTATTACTACTATTATTATTACTACTACTATTATTATTACTATGATTACTATTATTATTTCTATTATTACTATTATTATTATTATTACTATTATTATTATTATTATTACTACTATTATTATTACTATGATTACTATTATTATTTCTATTATTACTATTATTATTACTATTATTATTATTATTATTACTACTACTATTATTATTACTATGATTACTATTATTATTTCTATTATTACTATTATTATTATTACTATTATTATTATTATTATTATTATTATTATTATTATTACTACTACTACTACTACTATTATTATTACTATGATTACTATTATTATTTCTATTGTTACTATTATTATTATTATTATTATTATTATTATTATTATTATTCATAGTTTTCTGCACAGGTCTTTCACTGTAAACCCAGGTATACACCAATCTTTCGTATTTTCAGCCTTCCTTTTTATTTTCGCGTACGATCCATATAAATAATTGATTAAATGGCGATCTTACTCATGTTAATTATGTAAGCATGTGCGGTTTACAGCTGCTTCGGTGCTACTTGACACCATCCTCAGAGCCTACTAGATCTCGGTGCTATCTCAACTTTGCTGCCTGTTGTGTGGGTGCGTTCGTGTAATGAAGAGTTGTGTCAAATAGTGTGTGTGTTATGAAATTGATCTGTGTGTTGAGAATTTGATTAGGATGTGTTTTAGTGTGTCTGTATACTTCATATTGTTCTAGTGTGTTGAGTTTTTGGTTTTTGACGATCCATATATCTTAATGCTGTCTACCATCTGATATCTTCTTTTTTTTTTTTTTTTTTTTTTTGCCCAGAAATTTCTGCCGTTCACCATTCCTTCCAATGCATCCTTCAGTAGGCAATTTCTTCTCAGCCAGTGATACAACCAATTTGGTTTTTCTCTTTCTGATCAGTTTCAACATTATTTTTCTTTACCCACTCTTTCCAGAGCAACACACATAATAATAATAATAACAATAATAATAATAATAATAATAATAATGAGAGCTTTCTTAATACCTTGAGAAATCATACTAAGAGAGCTGAAGTTAAGATATATAAACTCTGTGTATAAAAGAAATATCGGAAGAACTGTTCAAATTATCGAACTACCTGCATCATAAACCCAATAATGAAAATACTGAGAAGAAATATTTAGGCCCGGTTGCAGAAACACCGATCAAAATATGATTGGCAATCAAGGAGGGTTTGATTGGCCATCAGTTCTATTTCTGTTGCAGAAAGAACAATCAGTGTTTGATCGGAGATCAGTCTTCCATCAGACTTGACCAACAGATTTTTGCTGGTTAAGTCACTGATCATCGATCAAGTAGGCTATTTATGTTGTTCTGTTTATAATGCAGTTGCTGTAATTATATAGTAAATAGTTACAGCGTAACAATATTGTTTTCGAGATAATGGATTCTTCTGATGAAGAAATTTTAGAATGAAAAAAAATATTATTAAGAAGAAGGCGTTTCCGTGATAGACATGAATTGTTCTTATGTATAATGACAGAGAATTTGAGCAAAGATTTAGATTAAGTAAGGATTCGTGTGTTTTGTTACTTTCAAAAATTGAAATAAATATACGCAGACAGACAAATCGAACCTTCCACTTTCTCCTATGAACCAAGTTCTATAATGCTGAGATTTTATGCTGCTGGAATTTTTCAGGCGGTCTTGGGTTATCTTGTTAGGGTTCACAAATCAACTATTTGCCCAGTAGTTAGGAATGTTACGTACAAAATTGCTTTGTTATGGCAGGGTCTCATAAATCCCCAAACTTCAGACAGAGAACGATTTGAAATCCAGAGAGAATTTTCAGTCATGTCAGGATTTCCAAGAGTAGCCTAATATTGGTTGTATAGACTGTTCACATCCCCATCCAATCACCTGGTTGAAATGATGCCGAACTTTATTGAAATAAAAAAGGTTTCTTTTCTGTGAATATAAGTTACAGGCAATATGTAGTCTACACCATCATTGAAATTCTGGAATGTTGTCGCCCGTTGGCAGGGTTCTACACATGACAACACAATATTTTTAATGAGTAGGTTACGAGCTCCATTTGTAAACAGAGAGATGGGAAATGGAATTATTTTGGGTTATGGAGGCTATGCATTTCCAATTTCTTGTCGACTCTCCTAGCAAATCCCACAACAGAAGCCCCCTCACGTTTATTTTTGTTTCACTATATTGTAGTCTACATACAAATAGAATCCTTTCTACAAAAAGCAACAAAACAGCAAAACATTCACTTGAACATTCACTTGTTTTCCTAGTCACCGCCCACTTGATGCATTCGTTTCGCGACTTTTAAAGAGCATCAAATTGGCTGTGGTTGCTAAATAGCGCTGTTGTCAAATGTATTTCTCAAATCAGCAATTAGTAAATTGAGACAGGTTGATTGGAGATTCACGTTTGTGCAACACAATGAACAATCAAATAAATCAGACATCAACTGATTGGCGATCAGGGACTGATTTGATTTGCGTTTCTGCAACCGGGCCTTATAAATTGAGTTTAAAAGCTTGGACGAGCAACGTGGTACATAGCTGGAAGATAGTGACGCGTGTAGTACACGTGGATTTGAGGGAGGTGGGATATGATTGTGTTGACTGGATTAATCTTGCTCAGGATAGGGACCGATGGCGGGCTTATGTGAGGGCGGTTCCTTGGAAGCTTCCCCTCACCTTCGGCGTGTACACGTTGAGGTTCAGACAGTCCTCCACACTCTCTGCGTTCGCGTAAGACTCCAGGTCCCTGAGGTCGGACTCCTGTGGAGACCTCTGTATGACAGGACACTTATTTCCAAATTTGGTGGCGTCAAGAGTTCCATTCCACGGGCCGACAGGTTCTGGAGGCTGAAACACAATTTATTTTGTATTAGACGTACCACACCAGTATTCCGTGGGAGCCTGTGCCTGCCTGCTGCTCTCACTCCATATACTTCCGCAGAGGTGAACGATCATCCAACCATATCGGGGGTATGGTGTGGTTAGCACGATGATCCCCCCAGCCGTTATTTCTAGTTTCAGTAACCGAATTTCGCTACCTATCGTAGTCAACACCACTGGGTGGGCACTGCTCCCATAAACTGACTGGAATTTCGTAAAGAAACTCCTCTCCCCATGAGGACTGGAATCAGCGCGCATTCCATGATACCTTAAACCACGACGCTACGGCGCGGCGCGGGACATTGTTGAACATACTTTTTCTAAAATATTTTATTCTTTGTTACTTGAATATCGGTTTTATGTACATATGAAACAGAGCTAGAAATTTCAAATTGACTCAGTCATTCATTCATTCGTTCGTTCGTTCGTTCATTCACTTACTCATTCGCTTAACCATTCACTCATTCTCCCACTCGTTCATTCATTTGTTTATTAATTCACTCATTCTTCCACTCTTTCATTAATTCACTCATTCACCTCATTCATTAATTCATTCACTCATTCTCCCAATCGTTCATTAATTCACTCATTCTTCCACTCTTTCATTAATTCACTCATTCATCTCATTAATTAATTCATTCATTCATTCTCCCAATCGTTCATTAATTCACTCATTCTTCCACTCTTTCATTAATTCACTTATTCATCTCATTCATTAATTCATTCATTCTCCCAATCGTTCATTAATTCACTCATTCTCCCACTCTTTAATTAATTCACTCATTCACCTCATTCATTAATTCACTCATTCACCTCATTCATTAATTCACTCATTCACCTCATTCATTAATTCATTCACTCATTCTCCCACTCGTTCATTAATTGACTTATTCACCTCATTCATTAATTCACTCATTCACCTCATTCATTAATTCACTCATTCACCTCATTCATTAATTCATTCACTCATTCACCTCATTCATTAATTCACTCATTCACCTCATTCATTAATTCATTCACTCATTGACCTCATTCATTAATTCATTCACTCATTGACCTCATTCATTAATTCATTCACTCATTCTCCCACTCGTTCATTAATTGACTTATTCACCTCATTCATTAATTCATTCACTCATTCACCTCATTCATTAATTCATTCACTCATTGACCTCATTCATTAATTCATTCACTCATTGACCTCATTCATTAATTCATTCACTCATTCTCCCACTCGTTCATTAATTGATTTATTCACCTCATTCATTAATTCATTCACTCATTCACATCATTCATTAATTCACTCATTCACCTCATTCATTAATTCATTCACTCATTGACCTCATTCATTAATTCATTCACTCATTCTCCCACTCGTTCATTAATTGAATTATTCACCTCATTCATTAATTCATTCACTCATTCACCTCATTCATTAATTAATTCACTCATTCTCCCACTCGTTCATTAATTTACTTATTCACCTCATTCATTAATTCATTCACTCATTCACCTCATTCATTAATTAATTCACTCATTCACCTCATTCATTAATTAATTCACTCATTCTCCCAATCGTTCACTAATTGACTTATTCACCTCATTCATTAATTCATTCACTCATTCACCTCATTCATTCATTAATTCACTCATTCTCCAAATCGTTAATTAATTCACTCATTCTTCCACTCTTTCATTAATTCACTCATTAACCTCATTCATTAATTCATTCACTCATCGACCTCATTCATTATTAATTCACTCATTCTCCCAATCATTCATTAATTCACTCATTCTTCCACTCTTTCATTAATTCACTTATTCACCTCATTCATTAATTCATTCACTCATTCACCTCATTCATTAATTCATTCACTCATTCTCCCAATCGTTCATTAATTCACTCATTCTTCCACTCTTTCATTAATTCACTCATTCACCTCATTCATTAATTCATTCACTCATTCACCCACTCGTTCATTAATTCACTTATTCACCTCATTCATTAATTCATTCACTCATTCTCCCACTCGTCCATTCAATCATCAATATCATCATCATCATTATCATCATCATCATTATCATCATCATCATCATCATCATCATCATCACCAATTTCAAGGATTAAACCATGAAAGGCTCGTTCCGGTCTCGTGGTTTATAATTGCTGGATCCATTTCTTCCAGGGTCTGCAGACTTCTGATATCGTGAAGCTAGTTCCGAGAAACGATCTTCGTTCCAATTAGCCTAATTCTATATTCATAACTTATATTTTTGTGTTAAGTTAAAGTCATTGAGCCCTTTCCGAATGTCTTCGCTTCCCTTCCTGTGATTAACGTATATCCCGCGACTCTTCTTAAAAACCTCATCTCTGCGGCCTCAATTTTTCTTTCTTCGTTTTAGGTTAGTGTCCACAACTCCGCTCCATAGATGAGTATGGGCACAGCCATCATTTTGTGAAACTTTACTCACCTAGTCGCTCATTAAATTGCCAAGAACACTCCAGAGCAC
Organism: Periplaneta americana; assembly: GCF_040183065.1. Lineage (NCBI taxonomy): Eukaryota > Metazoa > Arthropoda > Insecta > Blattodea > Blattidae > Periplaneta > Periplaneta americana. Next base: position 207,418,842 of record NC_091119.1, on the reverse strand, counting down.
AAGCTTTGTTCTTCGGAAGTGGGCTAATATGAATCAGCTATATAAGTTTTAATGTTTATTTAATAGCTCAATAATTGTATTATTATTATTATTATTATTATTATTATTATTACTATTATTATTATTATTATTATTATTATTATTATTATTATTATTATTCAAGAGGTGGAGAAGTTCAAATATCTTGGAGCAACAGTAACAAATATAAATGATACTCGGGAGGAAATTAAATAGGTACAGAATAAATATGGGAAATGCCCGTTATTATTCGGTTGAGAAGCTTTTATCATCCAGTCTGCTGTCAAAAAATCTGAAAGTTAGAATTTATAAAACAGTTATATTACCGGTTGTTCTGTATGGTTGTGAAACTTGGACTCTCACTTTGAGAGAGGATCAGAGCTTAAGGGTGTTTGAGAATAAGGTGCTTAGGAAAATATTTGGGGCTAAGAGGGATGAAGTTACAGGACAATGGAGAAAGTTACACAACGCAGAACTGCACGCATTGTATTCTTCACCTGACATAATTAGGAACATTAAATCCAGACATTTGAGATGGGCAGAGCATGTAGCACGTATGGGCGAGTCCAGAAATGCATATAGAGTGTTAGTTGGGAGGACGGAGGGAAAAAGACCTTTTGGAAGGCCGAGACGTAGATGGGAGGATAATATTATAATGGATTTGAGGGAGGTGGGATATGATGATAGAGACTGGATTAATCTTGCTCTGGATAGGGACCAATGGCGGGCTTATGTGATGGCGGCAATGAACCTTCGGGTTCCTTAAAAGCCAGTAAGTAAGTATTATTATTATTATTATTATTATTTAACGGAATATTCTTCTGACTGCGATATCGCGCTTTCCTCCATTTCAGGCAGTGAGTACCGTGCCTGTCCTATCCATCATCGGTATCATTTATTCATTTCAAGAGTTTCTCGGCTTAGGAAATGAAATTTGGAAGTCGTGCGGAGTGCTAGGTGCCCACATGGGGATCCCCACTCCTGTCTGCCGACCTAGACAAACGGCCAGCTAAGCATGAGTGAATGTAGTCCGCACGGTTTGGCCAGGTACCAACACGCACCCCTGAGGCTAGCTTTTGTTTTAAGTGGCGTCATTGAATCAGCTGGATCTTCTATTTTGATCCGTCATGTGACTATCGTTGGTAGAGATTGGACGCATGTGACTAGAACCGGAGCGAGGAAAGAATTGAGAGCATGCGAAGGTGCGAGGGTACTAAATAAATAAAGTAGTTTATTGCTGGGAAAAATATACAAAGAAAATACTTGCATTAAAGTTCATCTGTGCCGTTCCTTCCCGATACCAGCAATGAATGCATCTCCTTTTTTAAGCCACTCTTCTGTAGGAACCAAATCGCCCGCGCACGTGTTTTAGAGGTCACAATCAATTTTCGACAAATTAATGCGAGAGAAAGAAATGTAATTGAACCAATTTACTACTGCAAATCAAGCTTTCAGGTATAACTCCCTGTGAAGTTTATTTGAATAATTTCGACGTATATTAATATACGTCACTGTTCGTTAACAGAACACCACAATTTAAGTCACACAGAGTTAGTGTGCACTCAATGTTGGTTGCTTGACGGTTGTCAGCCCACTTTGAGGTCTGTGGATATAGAGGGAAAAATTGGATCGGTGTCTGGTAGAGTTCCCGGGTAGCTCAGTTGGTAGAGAGTTGGTACGTTTAACCAAAGGTCCCGGGTTCGATACCCGGCCCCGGAACAATTTTTCCCCTCGAAATTATTATTCAATTTACTACTGTTTGAAACCTAACTAAAAGGTTGAAATTAAGTAAAGAGCCTGCTTACAAGTACAGTAGAGCTCGGACACGGGTACCCTGCCTATAACTGAACACGGACCATTCCCTCTGCAGTAGGAAGGGGTGGATGGAGGTGTAGTGTGTAAGAAGGCTTTCTCTATTTTGCATTCACTGAAAAGACTGGAAATAGTAATATGCGTTACAAGAGCGGTATGTTGACGTTTTCATGTTCGAGGAAAAGATTGAAAAAGCGAAACGTAGTATTGTATACTTATTAATTTCAATTCAGGAATCCGCCCCTGAGCACGAGTTCTACTCTTTCAGGGGCGAGCTAAAGTTTTTCTGTATGTATTATATTTTATGTTACAATTATTAGCAAAATAAGAATAAATAAATAAATGCTGGTACTTTAGTGTTTTGTTTAGATATTGACGTCATATTCCTTAGCAGGACGATCTAGATTGTGGAATCATTAGTGTATCACATGCATATCGAAGGTTTGGGCCTCTTGGTGTGATCGATTTTTGACTAAGTCTTTGTTACGGTTTATGATAAGTTATGATCCATTCTCTCTCTTCAACAGTATTGTTTTCTTGTATTCCTAATTCCGTCCGTTCTCCCCAAACCCGTCATGGTCTGAATTGCTCGCATCACTCAGCTATATTAAACGTTTCCTTATCTACTGGGGCGCTGATTGCTACAACTATGGTTGGACGCATTTCAAACTGTCAATGTAATTGCTCTGAACTGCGGACTGACAGCTTGGCCTCGTTGACCGACAGAAAGGCCACGGTCTATTTCGTAGAAGACTGTTTCATATATTTTATCTGCCATAACGCCCCTTGTCTTAGCAAGGCTCAAAGTTATGTTTTTGCCAAAGAAGTTATCTTTTAGTGTATTTTTATATAAACACCTTAGAATGACTGATTCTGACTTCTTCAAATAAAATCCAGCTAAGAACATCACGTTATGCAAATCCTTACATAACAGTGACCGAGTAACATCAACCAAATTTGAAGAGAAAGAAGTAATAGCACCATTAAATTTGTCATAGAGGTCGACAGTCTCATTCAGCCTAAAGGCTCATTCACAATGAAAATTAAACATAACGTAAGCGTTAACTTTAACGGTCTTACTAATAAAAACTCTATATACAGACGTTTAACTCTCTTATACTTATACAATGAGTAGCTCGTTTATAAGTCGTGTGTAAATTCCTTAAGTTACTAATAATCACTACATACGTCGTGTATAACAGTATAACTGTTACACAGCTACGTCATAGTTTCGTCATTACTTCGTTACGAAAGATAATAGAATATCTGAGGTTCTCTATTGCACCCGGTAGAGCGCTCTAGTGTGGCGTGTTAAGTATCGATAGTGCAACTGGCTCTAATCGATTACCATACTATATTTTGGTCAAACAGTACAAGCTACAGTAATATTATTCTAATTATTCTGTGCTCTTTGGTTTGTTCTTCTTTGGTTACTAGGCAACCATCATCATAAAATGACAGTCGATACGAACAGCTGTTAGAGGGGCGGCCATTTTTTCTCTATATACAACTCTTAAACAAGGGGTTTCGTGTATATAACTACTGCAAAGCAATTCCCATTGTATAGTTACAGGCTGTTTATACGTCCATTGCTTATGCATGGTTTATTAGTAAAGTTTTCTGTCTCAACTCTGCATAAGTCTAGTATAAAAACTATACACGGTTTATTAGTAAGACTGTAAGAATATAAACGTTACGGTAAAATCAAGAAGTCATACCATCATTCACGATGGGAACATAAACATAACAGCAAACATACTTGGTAACCATGGAAACATAACGACGCCATTTCCTCATATTCTGTCGTATACTTCAGCGCTCCACGATTGTGTTCTGTTTGCAAATCACGTAAGCATAAGCATGAAAGTTTGGAGTTTGCAAACTTTCATGTTGTCTTACGGTAATGTTAATGTCAGTGTTTATGTGAATCATTGTGAATGATCCCATTTGGTAGCCTGGGCGCAAACTTCTGTGTTTATGTTACGGTTATGTTTATTTTTCATTGTGAATGGGCCTTAAGAATCGGTTAGCGTTAACATAAACGAAACACAGAGAGCAATTCTGCTATCAAGATTCTCTCATGCTTCACTATAGCTATTAATGTACTAACTCTGCAGTATTCTGTACACAGTGTGTTTCCAGTGGGCCGATGACCAAACCTTGGTCTGTAGTTATGATATTATTGTGTTATGGGGCGTTCGAACGGAACGTGTAACACTGACACAAAATTCTGAATAGTGTTCTATAAAGTGTAATGTATGTATATTAAGCATGGAAAGTTTTGTTCATTTAGCTTTTATAGCAGCTGAGATATAAAAGAATGAATTTCACTAAATTTTTAGACTGCATCCATGGTTTGTTGGCCAGCATGCTGGCTTCCAGATCAGGAGGTCCCAGGTTCGATTCCCGGGCTTCGGCGCTCGGTGAATTTTTCTTGAAGAAGAAGAATTCCCTGGGTGTCTAGAGTCTGGAAATTTGTATGAATGTGATTGTGAGTGTGCCGGGTTAATATTAATTAACCAATCATCACAAATATAAAAATACATCAGGACTGTGCTGGACAGTAACCTGAACACACGTTTCAGCGTCACATTGTTGACAAGTAACTCCATCTATTAGCACAACCATAAAGCATCTCATCTAATAGATGCTATAGAGTTACCAACAACGAAAAAAAAAAACTAAATTTTTGCAGGACAATGGCGTACCTCTACCCTTAATCGATACACCATAGCAGATGTTTTTGCATTTGGCTTTTGATTGTTTTTCTATCATACAGTTCATACATTTCAGACCTAGCACGCATTCTGGGAATTCTTACTTGAACCCTGAGGTGCTCCTGCCTACAGAATCCTTCATATGTGTACACTCACTTAGCTTCTAGATATTCGTGAGTGAAAGTTTTAAATAGTCTCTTTAAGGACAAATTTCCATCCTCAGGACGAGACTCGAACCTGGGATCTCATGATTAGTAGTCACAAATGCTGCCTATAGACCACAAAGCCGTATGTTACAGAATCTGCTTATTATATCGTCATTGTAACAGCATTGATAATAACATCGCCTGTTGTATATGCAACTAGCACAACCTTAATTCTTTGGTTGTATCGTATTCCACGAATACTACTAGGAAAACTGCCCTATTCTAAGCTGCCATTTCGCAGGCTTTGGCAGTCTACAGCAGCTAATTGTGCTAATTGTGCTAATTGTGCTCATTGTCCATAGAGTGAAACGTAACGTGTTCAAACACTTTTTCTTCATCTGTGGAATGCTGAAGATGTAAAGGCAATCTCGCTGTTAACAGTGGGAAGTAAACACTAGCAACAAAAACATGTATTATTATTATTATTATTATTATTATTATTATTATTATTATTATTATTACTACTACTACTATCCTCGGTGAAGCCTGAAATCTTACGTAATTTTATTCAACACTGATACAGTTATGCTTAATTTAGGAGTCGTGAGATTGTGTTAAAAATTAGGACCAAATATAGGAGAGCCTGAGAAGTACAGGAGGATTGGCAGCCCTGAAACATGTGAAGACGTGGGAATATCTAAAAGAAGACGGCATGAGAGCGAACAGGCCACAAGATGTGATTCCCTGTATTGTATTGTATTGTATTGTATTGTATTTATTAACATTCCATGGTATTCATACATTGCTTACAGCTAGAATATGGAACAAGTCAAAAAACTTAGTACTATTATAAAGTCTTAATTCATAGTCACAGTCTAGATGAAATATATACAGATGAGATTTACAATGTAGCCTAGTCTATTAGTACAACACAAAGTTTTAGTATCATTTTCACGAAGTGTTATTGAATGTCATGAATTCACCTACAGAATAGAAGGCGTGAGAAATTACGTACTTCTTCAATTTGGCTCTAAATAATTTTTTGTTTTGAGTTTCATTTTTTATATCGATAGGGAGGCTGTTAAAAATTTTTACTGCCATATAACGCACTCCTTTTTGATAGCACGATAGACTTGCCGATGGAGTATGAAAGTCATTTTTTGACGTGTATTTATGCTATGAACTGTTGAATTAGTTACAAAGTTTTCACGATTACATACGAGGAAGATTATTAATGAAAAGATATACTGACAAGCCATGGGCATTATTTGTAGTTTTTTGAAAATAGTCCTACACGATTCCCTAGATTTGGCACCTACTATTATTCTAATTATTCTTTTTTGTAATATAAATATATTGTTACTATCTGTGGAATTTCCCCAGAATATTATTCCAAAACTCATTACCGAGTGGAAGTATGCAAAGTATATTGTTTTTAGGGTATTGATATTTACTATCTTTTGCATAGATCTAATAGCAAAACAAGCTGAATTTAGTTTGGGGGTAATTTCTTTAATATGATTTTTCCAATTTAACACATTATCGATTTTTAAGCCAAGACAGGAAGACTGCGGCGATGATGATGATGATGATGATGATGATGATGATGATGATGATGATGATGATGAACATAGCCCTGTTCTTATGGTGACTGTTCAACTTATAGGATGATTATGCGATATTGGCGAATAACGTTTCAGAACCGCTTTAAAATCAACCAATCGCAGTGTTGTGTTTCTTGATAAGACGCCTCGTACAATACTTCAGTGTCAATCACAGAAAATCAAGAAATACCAACAAAATTTAACTTTGAAAATTGCGTTCTCAATAACTGTAACTTCAAGTAATAAATAAATGTTTGTAAAAACCTTCCGTGTTTTATGTAACATTTCAGCTTATCTTACTTTTGAGGTTAAGTATTGTTGTTTCGTATTTCCGCTCTGAGTAGTTGGCAGTAGTATCTAGTATGCCGTGATAGATGGCAGTTTGTTTTCGAACTTCATTACAAGGAAACATAATAATGTATTATTGCTGTGTTTTATAATGATTATCATTTACGTAAGTAGTTCGGTTTTGCAAGTTATTTAATTTTATTCGTTGAATAATCTTATTAAACAGCACTCTTGCAATTACTACAGATAATTTTCTTAAAATTTCAAGTGTCATTTTTAAAATTTCGTTTTTTGGTGTTGAATAAAGTACCAAATTTTCGTGATAATGCCGCAATGAAATAATATATCTTTGTGTAATAATCACCACATCTCCTTTACCAAATTTGCTTGGACGTGAAAATAAATTTAAACACATTACAACTCGCTAATTACATTATATATTTGTATTAATTATTATTATTATTATTATTATTATTATTATTATTATTATTATTATTATTACTGCCCAGCTGATTTAATTTAGAATTATTATAATATTTGATACAATATTTAGTTGAAGGCCATTATGGATGGTAAGATCTAGTGAAATAATTAACACAGTAATTACTGTAACTTACTGAAAACTCCAAACCAGTGAAATGGATAATTTGCAACAGTATTTTGCGATTTTATTGAAGACCTCTTGTAAAAATATCATTATCACTTGAATAAAACCCCTGGCTACGGTATTACACTTCCGTTTTTCGTCCCATCTTCACACCATCACTTCATTTTGGGAACTAACTTTTAAACCTACCAAAGTATGAAAATGGTTTACAAAGATTCATTGCCTGCATACGGTATCGTTAAATTTCTTCTTCCGTACTGAAATTTGCGAAGTTATTTGACAAACACTTATTGCATAAAGTACCGTTAAAATTCGTCTTCGTGTCCGAAAGCAATGTTCCCAAAAAGTGGTCAAGCTATTAACTGTCCAATGTCAGTCACAATGTATATAAATACGAGAAAGTCATAAGATTTAAATTACTATTCCTGTGTATTTCTACGAAAAACTAGATGTAATTTGCTGTTAAAATTGAAGAAAATTAAATAATAACTATTTGTCGTGTTTATCGCGAAAATTGAAACTTTCTAAAGATGACATAAAATTCGCAAAAATTCGAGTGAAAAATAGTCATAGGGTGAACTGTACTTAATATTAAACGCGTACATAGCCTATCTCTAACCACAACTAAAAATTATTCTCCGCGTTTAACGGTACGGTACTACAAAAAAAAGAGAATCTGGCGATGATAATGATGATTATTATCATCCTGCTTAACGAAATGACAACGGACAAACAGGACTGTGACACGTGATAGGTACATTTACCTTGAACCTGAGGTCACCGACGGGTGGCTTGGCGAAGGGAATTCCTTGGAACTGGAAGATGGTTCTGTTGCTCCAGTGCGAAGTGTTGAGGGCCCCCCGGAGCGCCCCCAGCCCCGGCAGCCGCAGCGTCACGTCCGCCCGGGTGTGGAAGCAGAGCCATGCGGCGGCCACTGCCAGGAGCTCCCGCGCCCGCATCTAGCAGCAGACTAGAGACTGGCTGGCTGGCACCACGCGATTCGAAAATAGACGCGCGCTATCAGCGGCTAGCTCAAGTCGAGTTGAGCGCCATTCAGGACTCGACATGCGCCATTCATTAATGAAACACGGGTGCCACACACTTCTTATTATGCGTTTTTACAGTTCACTTCATCGTATTATCACTTGCATTTTATTTGCATGAACCATATTTAGTCTATATACAACCACTCACACAACACATTCTATATAATGCCTGTCTTAATTAATCTGAGACCAGTGCTTAGAGTGGCTTAAAGGGGATACGGAATGTTAAATTATGTCTTATATAACGAACATGTTCTCGAAAACTTCTGAAGCTAGACAGCTGATTTTTACAGCTTGTAAACACATGAGTTGACTTTAGATTTTTTTATTTCATTGGGTTATTTTACGACGCTGTATCAACATCTAGGTTATTTAGCGTCTGAATGAAATGAAAGTGATAATGCCGGTGAAATGAGTCCGGGGTCCAGCACCGAAAGTTACCCAGCATTTGCTCGTATTGGGTTGAGGGAAAAAGGTAACTTGCCCCGACCGGGATTCGAACCCGGGCCATCTGGTTTCGCGGCCAGACGCGCTGACCGTTACTCCACAGATGTGGACTGACTTTACATAGATAGATAGATGGATGGATGGATGGATGGATGGATGGATGGATGGATGGATGGATGGATGGATGGATGGATGGATGGATGGATGGATGGATGGATGGATGGATGTAATGCCATTCAACGATTTACAGCCATAGACAACGTCAGAGTATATATATACACACACACTGTGTATTTTATAATACATGACTACTACGATATGAATAAATGTAAAAATAAAATCAAAAATAAATATACAATCACCAGATAATCACAAAAACAGGTTAAAAGTTTTAAAAGAAATAGTATAAAATCAGGTTTAAATGTACAGATTTCTCAATTACATGAGGTTAAAACAAATAGTATCTAAAACATAATATTGCTAAAATCATTGACACTGAAGATTGGATTTGCCATCAATGTCCTTCTTACCATCCTTCTGAAAGTAAAATATGACGTGTTTCTTATATGCAATGGTAAATAATTATAAAGTTTATAAGATATGGAAATAAAACTAATGAAACAGTAGGGCATAGTTTTTATTTAATTTATTTCCCTACTGAGAAATTATTTTTCTCCATTCGTATATTTTTTCAATGATTTTCAACACATTACCCCTCTGTAAAACCTCCAAAATTTAACAAACTTCAAAAAACATTGTTTCAATACATGTAGAACATCCAAATAAAGAAGTCCTGAAAATTGAAGCTTTCTAGATTCTAGTTGATTGACGAACATTGCTGCATTGATCTGGTCATGATTTTCTATGGGCTCATATTAAATGTGATCGCCTTCCAGAAAAATCAGCTGTGGAAGATGTCAGGATGATGCAAATCCTAGAAGATCAGTGATCGAAGTTACGTGGTTGTTTCATTATTCCACCCGAATGGGCTGTCTTGGATACAGACGTGTTTTGGTTCAAAATGTGAAAATCTCAAAACTTGCATGGAAAGCGTCTACATAAAGATTTCCTCAGTGCGCCCAGGATGCTTAGTTTTTCCCGCATCCAAGTGTTTCGCGTGAAAAAGTGTTTACAATAAAGTATTGTGGAAACCTACTGTAGTTCTACGAAGCAAGTTGATGGCGGACATACAGTAGTTAACGGTAAAATCCTGACTGCACATTGTGTGCAATATTGTGGATGGTACGACTGGAATCCAATAGGAAAGATACTGGCATCCATTACGAGAGCGTCCAGTAGAAAGTGCAGACAGATGCAATGCTGACCGAATTGTAGAATATTATGTAAGTCGAGTGTTACATTAGGAATGTTTAATAATAATAATAATAATAATAATAATAATAATAATAATAATAATAATAATAATAATAATAATAATAACTTCGCTTTAGAATATGCCATTAGGAAAGTTCAGGATAACAGGCAGGGTTTGGAATTGAACGGGTTACATCAGCTTCTTGTCTGTGCGGATGACGTGAATATGTTAGGAGAAAATCCACAAACGATTAGGGAAAACACGGGAATTTTACTTGAAGCAAGTAAAGCGATCGGTTTGGAAGTAAATCCCGAAAAGACAAAGTATATGATTATGTCTCGTGACCAGAATATTGTACGAAATGGAAATATAAAAATTGGAGATTTATCCTTCGAAGGGGTGGAAAAATTAAAATATCTTGGAGCAACAGTAATAAATATAAATGACACTCGGGAGGAAATTAAACGCAGAATAAATATGGGAAATGAGCGTTATTATTCGGTTGAGAACCTTTTATCATCTAGTCTGCTGTCAAAAAATCTGAAAGTTAGAATTTATAAAACAGTTATATTACTGGTTGTTCTGTATGGTTGTGAAACTTGGACTCTCACTTTGAGAGAGGAACATAGGTTAAGGGTGTTTGAGAATAAGGTGCTTAGGAAAATTATTTGGGGCTAAGCGGGATGAAGTTACAGGAGAATGGAGAAAGTTACACAACGCAGAACTGCACGCATTGTATTCTTCACCTGACATAATTAGGAACATTAAATCCAGACGTTTGAGATGGTCAGGGCATGTAGCACGTATGAGCGAATCCCGAAATGCATATGGAGTGTTAGATGGGAGACCGGAGGGAAAAAGACCTTTGGGGAGGCCGAGACGTAAATGGGAGGATAATATTAAAATGGATTTGAGGGAGATGGGATATGATGATAGAGACTGGATTAATCTTGCTCTGGATAGGGACCGATGGCGGGCTTATGTGAGGGCGGCAATGAACCTTCGGGTTCCTTAAAAGCCATTTGTAAGTAAGTAAGTAAGTAAGTAGTAGTAGTAATAGTAATAGTAGTAGTAATAATAATAATAATAATAATAATAATTATAAAGATTTCATATCGAATTATAGTGCACATGCTGGAAAGTGATTAAATAGTATTGTTGACGATATTATATTGGAAATGTAACTGAGAGTTGTGGTTACTATTCATAGCGATAAATCATAAACACACACTCAACAAATAACCCAATTTGATTTTCAATAATGCATTCTTGTTTATGCAAGCAGTTAAATTTAAACAGTTTAATAATGTAACGTGATAGCGGTATTATATTAATTATAATTATGCAGCTGCACACTTTCCTTTCACTCTCGCCGCGTTCGCCATGCGTTAAAACGGCACTGTTACCTTATATTCCGTATTCAAGTTCTCTTCAATGTTTCATCCTAGGGAAACCTTATGAATCCATAAAAATAATAAATAAATAAGCCCACTACATCCAATTAGGACAAGGGCCTCCTGCGTCAAGCAGGGTGAGTTCTCCTTATGCTTGCCTGGTTAAAACAATTACTGTCCCTTTCACTGTAGTGACAAAACACTGAAGTTTATCCCAAAAAACATAATTAACCATTTTTCTTAACACGAAAGTTATTTGGAAACACGGCGCGCAGTGCTAAGGGCATGACGTCACACTAATTTCTTCCGTTAGCCACGAATTTCGTGCAATGGACCTAATCTGGCATAATTTTGATTGCATATGCCATATGGCATGATTTTCGCTAGCAGGGTTGGCAACACTCATAGAGAATGGCTGACTGACACGTTGGCATCGCTGTTCCCTTTGATTGCAGTCGGTTCTCTCTGTTTGGTTACTAGCACGGCGCGTATATAAATTATTCAGGATGAATTATTCTGCAGTTTAACGAAACGGGTTTGTAATAGACTTTCAGGATATAAGAACATTACTACTTACAATTTAGCAAAAGAAAAGGTCGTTTTGCAGATGTTGGCCTTCTTGACCTACTAATTGCGTATTTTTGTATTGTATTTGTACGTACCATACTAAACATTAATAATATTACATCTATTTTATCGTTATAATTACTTTAGTATCAACAAATGCAAAGGATCATTGTTTTCAATCCAACTAGTATAACAGTAATTGAAAAAGATGAGCAAGTATAATATTACCAGTATTGTGAAACCGAAGTTACAGAAGACCGTGTGGCCTAATGGATAAGGCGTCGGACTTCGGATCCGAAGATTGCAGGTTCGAGTCCTGTCACGGTCGAGTTAACTTTTTTTGTCTCTTTTGTTTGTTTTTTCTTACCTTAAAAAAGAGAATATTGGAACTCCTCTTGTCCAAGAATTTACCGTATGACAGTATGTACGAACCACTCAAATTTTTATAAACATCATGAAGCTTCAACGATTCCTCAACAGATGTCCTTACAATATGTTCTGTGCACACTGTCTTTAATTTAATTTTTTAACATAATAGTACAGAAATGTAGGAGTAACGAAGGCACGACGAAATATGTGTAAAATTAATTGTAATTTAGAAGCCACGAAGAAATAAAAGGAAAGCTGTTGTATAATAGAAAGAATACCGGTATATGTATAGTTCCAATTACAGTTTAATCTATACACTAGTTCACATCTTTGACACCAGAGTCGCAGATAAGAGCACGATTGGCGAGCAGATTCAAATCAAGGCGGGATAAATAAATGTTTAGAATAGTCTGGCAATGTGCCTGGTTCTATTAAAAATGACAGAAGATTTGAGGAAATTGTTATAATTCAAGGTAGTATATATAAAGGTATTAGGGTAATGTAATTAGGATATATAAATACAATTTGCTGTAAGATTTGACTCTATTTAATGAACTGTATGAAATAAGCCGTAACAGTCTGTTGTCTACTATTGTAATAATTAAGGCTTGAATTTTTAGGTGCTAAAAATCGGGAAAAGTTGTCCATCACAAATGACTAACGATTATCGGAACACTGCCTTGTACTGGGAAAAAGAGCTCCCTGGCCATTGAGAAACAATATGCACTTCCTAGAGACATGTTTATGATTGGAAATGAATTAGCGTTATAACTTACAAAGCACTCCTAATATTGCTTCGTAGTTGTATAGTTGTGTTGGTTTTTTTTTGCGCCAATGGGGAGTCTGTACTGCCTATCCCAGCAAATTTCATCTAATTTAGGTGCACTTTTCTCAGGACTTACATAAGATATACATTTGAAACTTTTAGGGGTTATTCTTCAAGTATTATTGTATGTAACAGGCTAAAATTACGGTCTTTATATTTTATTACTCTGCTTTACATTGATGGGATGGCAGTACAGACTCCCCTTTTGTACCAGACGTAAATATGGGGCACAAAACGTTTCTTTTAATTCTTTTCGGAACCACTAGAACTTGATTGTTTAAAGATGATGATGATAATGATAATAATAATTTCATTCTCCATTAATCTTAATACAAGTTATATGATTTGTTAAGGATAAATACAAATAGAGAAGCAAAATAAAAATGAACATAAACTTATGAACCTCATGTACAAGTTCAATTGAAAGCACAAGTTAATTTTACTACATTCATGGAATTCATTATGGTTATAAAGAGATTTTTTATCAGTTAGTCTTTTAGTTCACTTTAAAATTAATTAATTAATTCATTCATTCGCTCACTCACTTCTTTATTTACCTGAGACACTTCACTATTCATTAAACAGGCAACATAACATGCTGAAATTGAATTAAGAAATGCACTACAACTCTATCTAGCACTCATGTACATTCAAACGTTGGTATCAAATCAGGTAGGTAATACTGTAACATTTTAATGATTCATAATTTATGAGATTTTAAGGCTTTGAAGAACATTTCTCGAAGTTGTTATGGCACTAGATAATTCCGTCTTTTATTCCTTGCAACAGTTTACTAGTAACATTAATTTTGTTTAAAACATAGCTGCATACAACCCCTGGTAGAGGGGCAGAGAAGGCCTGACGGCCTTATCTCTACCAGGTTAAATAAATAAATACTAATACTAAGTACAACCAAACATAAACACTTAAAATCTCTGAGTTTTAGGGCAAGTGTTTCAGCTTCATCTCTCTCCATTTTGTTTACTGATTCATCAGCAATTTCTATCACTGCATTGTAAAATTCCTTAATATAACATCCTAAAGGCTGAATGGTTTCGAGTCTAGATTCCCAGTGAGTTGTAATTAGTGGCTTGGGCGTTAGAGTTTGACGATTTCCAAAAATATAAACAAGTTTAAGATTTGTACAAAACTAAAAACAGCTAAAGTAGTTACTGATGTTCTTTCAACATTTCACTGTTCAAATATGTTTAGGACATTAGCTAAAGAATCAAATCAGGGCAAATATGTTTTGCATTAAAAATAGTACCTTGTTGTGTTTCAGACTGACTGCCGGGCTGGCTGTTTTTTAACATAACCTCATTCTCTGCACCATCTGCAACCTGCCAACACCACTCTTTTAGAATGCTCTCACGTTTGCACACCAGTACATATGGAATGAGGTAAGTGTGACTTCATGTTTGTATATAATCACTTGTTGCATTTATTGCTATTACTGTACCTAGCTAATATTCCTATTGTGTTCACTGTATTATGTGTAGGCTACTTTAATTACAAATAGGCTTGATGTTTTATGCTTGAAACCAACATCACATTGAATCCCTCTGTGACATTGTCTTCAGATAACACAGTGCTTTGTTCACTTACCTTTTTTTTTTATATACATCTTGACTACTGGTACACACTTGTGACACCACTCTCTGTTACTACTGAAAGAGAAAATTAAATTTGTTGGCAGCAATTTTTATATTCATAATCTACATTCACTTATGTCAATTGTTTGTTAATGTTTTCTATTACATTGTGGCCGATGGGATCAGTCTAAAATATAGTTTGCTTTTTCCAATAAAACACATCACACAAGAACCTATAAGTTACATACATTTTTAACACTTTTATCACTAATCAGTTGGTGAATTTGTTATATGCACAACTCTCCTGTGTTAATTGAATCTACATATTATGAAACTGTATTCTAGTTGATGGCTAGTTTCGGCTTTATATCCTCCAGATTTCTAGTCTAGATGGCAAATATCAAGCCAAAATTAGTCATTAACTAGGGTAAAATAATTATAATAGTTCCAGTTAACACAGGAAAGTTACCTGTAACAAATTCACCAAATCATTCTTTTTTAATTTGTTAATATAGGACCCAGATGTTTACGACCTAAAAATTTCCAAAAAATGACCTGTAAAATTCCCTTGAAATTCTCTTAAAATTACGTCGTCGTCATCATCATCATCATCATCATCATCATCATCATCATCATCCTGTCAAGTACCAGTCCCAAAAGAAGTGTTAAGGCCATCTTTTCATAGGTCGACCAAGTGACCATTTCCAATTTGGACGATACTTCATTATTGCCTTAGGGATCCTGAATGAAACCCTTAAAATTACGTAAAACAATAAAATAATGATCTAATGAAAATTATCAATTTTGGTCTCATTCATTCATTCATTCATTCATTGTGTTCTGCCCAAGGGCAGGTCTTTCACTGCAAACCCAGCATTCTCTAGTCTTTCCTATTTTCTGCCTTCCTCTTTGTCTTCACATATGATCCATATATCTTAATGTCGTCTATCATCTGATATCTTCTTCTGCCATGAACTCTTCTCCCGTTCACCATTCCTTCCAGTGCATCCTTCAGTAGGCAGTTTCTTTCCAACCAGTGACCCAACCAATTCCTGTTCCTCTTTCTGATCAGTTTCAGCATCATTCTTTTTTCATTCACTCTTTCCAACACAGCTTCGTTTCTTACTCTGTCCACTTCACATGCTCCATCCTTCTCCATATTCACATTTCAAATGCTTCTATTCACTTCTCTTCACTCCATCGTAATGTCCATGTTTCTGCCCCATACAATGCTATACTTCACACAAAGCACTTCACTAGTCTCTTCCTTAGTTTTTTCTCCAGAGATCCGCAGAAGATGCTCCTTTTTCCATTAAAAGCTTCCTTTGCCATTGCTTTCCTCCTTTTGACTTCCTGGCAGCAGCTCATGTTACTGCTTATAGTACACCCCAAGTATTTGAAGCTGTCCACTTGCTCTACTGCTTCATTTATAATTCGCAAGTTTACCTTGTTCACTTTTCTTCCTATAACCACGGTCTTCGTCTTGTTGGCACTTATCTTCGTTCCATACTGCTCACAGCTGTCATTTAGGTCCAGTAGCATATCCTCTTCTGCTAACAACGCCATATCGTCAGTAAATATTATACACTTGATTCTTCTTCCTCCTACTATCAATTCTCCCATGTTCTGAAAACAGTTCTTCACTAAATACCCAATGTCCCATCCCTACCTTCCCGTGGTGCAGCTGTTAGTAAGCATAATTTACAAGCTGAACTAAAGGAGGGGCTACTCATCAATTAGCACTGGTCAGCTTGATGAGTTAATGACCGAATTTGGTATAATTTTTTTCTATTCAATACCTAATTCCCTCTTTACCCTTTCCTATCCAGTCCTCTGACTGAACTCTTACTTTCTTCGACCCCGACGGCATTAGAGCATTCGAGGCCTAGGGGTTCATTTCACTTTCCTTCCTACCCTTCCTATTTTTCTGTTCCTAGTGCTGACCTCCTATGGCACTAAAATCGTCCTCCAGTGGCTTAAGGAGGGAAATCTGGTGATCAACAAGATCTCCCAACTAGGTCCAGTGGACCTGTCGACCAACAGCAGGTATGGTCCTCCAGACATTCTGGGGGTTGTGTTAAAATATGGTGTTCACTTAAATCAGCTACAACTTGCCATTTAATTTATTGTCAAATGCCTGGCATTAGAAAACAACAACAACTAAATACCAGTACTCCAAATAGATGTTGAACAGGATATGTGATAAAGGGCATCCTTGTCGTACTCCTCTCCCTATTTCACATTCTTCTGAAATTTCTTCTCCTATTCTGACTTTGACTCATTGAGGTAGCCTTGGAAAACAAGAGACTTCTAAAATCTGCAAGGAGCTCCAAGAAATACAAATTTTAAAGGTAGGCCTACGTCTGTTCTTAATACAGTAAAGATTTCATTATTGCTGAATTTTTAACAATTTTAAAAGTTTTTTGTGTAACTCTCTGAAAAATCAATTGTTATGCACTTAAGAGAGCATATTTTTCTGTGCCATGCCTAAAAATTTCACCATTGGTTGAATTTTATTTGACGGAGAAATAAATTCCAAAATTCTGCAAATCTGGCATTAAAAGTTAAGAAACTTGTTGAAAACGTATTTTTTTTTTTTTTCACGATTTCAAATATTAATTTTTCCATCAAACCAAATCTGATATTGTTGAATTTTTAACCGATCCTTTATCTTGCAATACAAAATTAAATATAAAAATAATTAATTATAATGGGTATAATAATAAAAATAATAACAATAATAATACGCCCAATAATAGTGATAATAATAAATGAATTTAAATATTATTATAGTCACAATCATGCCATGGTATGTAAAGTTTCTTCACACCCATAAGCAGTGCTGACTAGATCAGATGCTATGGACAGTACTCTATAACAGAGTCGCCAGTATGAAAGGATGATTCCAAGCCTTTGGCGTGAGACAAACTCGATAGCTCAGTGGTAGAGCGCCTGACCGGAGTATAGGAAGTTGCAGGTTCGAATCCCACTCGAGGTTGTGAAATTTTCCTTTCATACCATGGCATGATTGTAACTATAATAGTATTTAAATTCATTAATATCATTCATACAGTCCTCTCTGTAGATTGAAAACTCAAAAAAGTTTCATATCCATTGTTCAAGAATTAAAACAGAAAATCAATATCCCGAATTTAAAAGAAAACCTACAAATTAAACCAAACCCTTTAACTCTATTAAATATAGAATATAATCTAAATTTAACAGAAGAAATACTAAAATCAGAAGTAAACACTGAAATACTAAAACAATTGTCTTTAGAGACAATTAATATTAGGTACCCTCCACAAAACTGGCTTCATTTATACACTGACGGATCCTTGATCTCCAGAGAACAAGGTGCCGGTGCAGGTGTTACGTGCTGTCTCTTCTCACTTTATAGATCTCTTGGGTATGGAACAACAAGTTTTGATGGAGAAATCGTTGCAATAAGTGAATGTCTCAGGAATCTTCCATGCCACATCAATAAATTTAAGAATGCAGTTATATTGTCAGACTCCAAGGCAGCTATTCTATCAATAGTCTCTAAACACACACCTTCATCTCAAACAGCAGAAATAACTAAAATGCTCTCTCAATTAATATCACTCAATAAAAGAATTGTATTCCAATGGATACCATCCCATTGTGGAATCCTGGGAAACGAGAATGTGGATGCTTTAGCAAAGAAGGGCAGCACTGCTACTTGCAGACCTGTTACTAAACTACGTATTACTCTGTGAAGAGATTTATTAAATCTACATACTTAGACTTCAACAAACAAAATTTGATAGCACAATCTCAAGGGAAAAAATGGAACTCTCTGCATCAAAATCCACAGTTAATTCCCGATTTACCACGCAAATCGTCTGTAGCTGCATTTAGATTGGCAACAGGCCATGATTGTTTGGCCAAACACCTGCATAGAATTGGAATATATCAGTCCCCTAACTGCCCATTGTGCAACTCAAACCAAGAAATGGATTCGGAACACCTCAAAATCTGTGCTTCAGTGGCTGGCCATGATAATATCTTTGAAAAATATTGGAGTGCAAGAGGTCAAATGACTTTATTGTCAAATGCCTGGCATTAGAAAACAACAACAACAAATTCATTAATATGTCACATCAACGGACGTATATACGTCACCAAACCTCGTATGATGAAGATTACATTGATAATAATAATTAATTTTATAGACATCGTAAATCTCTGTGTTTGGCGATAGCTCAACCTGGCAACCCTATTTAGGTATTCTTAGTCGATTGTTCATAGCAGTGCAATTGCATCTCTCGTACCTTTTCCCTTCCTGAAGCCAAACTGCTCTTCTTCCATCTTAGAATATAAACATCGATTCATATTTGCAGAAGAATCTTCGCCGAGTGCGATATCAGGCTGATAATCCTGAACCCCGTTACATTTCTTTGCATTATTTTTCTTCGTTATTGGAAGCAACACTGTCTCCATGAAATCTTCAGGCCAGTCGCCTTTCTCATATATTTCGTTGCATAATGATAGAATTCCCATCTTGTCTTCACCCAAGCATTTCACTAATTCAATGGGGATTCCATCAACTCCTGCTGCTTTCCCATTCTTCATTTCCTTAAGCGCTAGTTCAACTTCTTCCCTTAAAATAGAAAATCCTTTTTCGTCTTCTGATACAGCTGCTTCGTCTTCTATAGCACTTATCTGCCATATTAGAATATATTAACTAGTAATTGTTGGTAGTTCTGAATATTCTTGGGCATTTTCAACAACGTTCCGACTTCAGAATCCCGCATAAGTACCGGTACATATGTAGTTCTTGCTTTATTGAATTATTTATTTTTAGTCCAGGAAAAATATCTTTCTTATGTACTTATTTATTTATCTGCCCTTGTGCCATCAGTAAGATACATGATTTTTAATTATTATTTTTAATTTGCACAGTCTTTGTACGTAAGTACTTATGTGGTATTCTGAAGTATAGCGCACCTTTCTTACAAAATATCAGCTAGTAAAGTGATTTAATCCCCATGCTAGATATTTGTTTCGCATATTATTTCCTTTACACTTCAGACATTTGTCAATAATCCTTTCACCAGCAATTGAGCATTGATTATTATATTAATTTTCTTGTTGACTATGCTGCACTTGTGTGCCACTCTGATAAATAACATACCTGTGGTTGTTGCTGGTTATTCCACAATATTAATATGATTTTGTTTTATTTCTGTTGAAATTGAATTAACTGCATGATTTGACTGATGGACAGGATGACGTGAACAACTGAATAATGCGAGACTCAGTAACAATTGAAAATTAAAACAGCAACGGTTATGATAAACAATTGAAAGTACATATATAGCCTACATAGAGATTCTCTCTCATACCTCTATTTTTTTTTTTTTTTTTTTAGAAATGAGGCATTTCTTAAACTCTTTTAAAATCAGATCATATTTTAACTTATAACAGATATCATTGCTGTTTAAACCAAAATCATTATATAAATTTCCAAACTATCTCCTCCAATTAAAGCTAATAATATGTTGACCACTGACACTGGGGATTAGTTGGCTTCTCAATACAAGTCTGCCAGGCTCTTGCTGCTGAGTGCTCTACATTTTTCTGGGTGGTTTCTATCAAGAATCTCTCCATCTTCTTTGCATATCATGCATTGAAGGCAATGCATCTTAAACAGGTGGTCAGCTAGACAGTCATGCCCTGTGTCCATTCTGTATTCCTTGGCTTTTTGAATATATACGTTCTGTCCTTGATTATTCTGTAGTTTTTGTCCTTTAACTGAGTTTCATCAGTTACTGGTATGTTGTGTTTTTTTATGAAATTTGTTTTATGTTGGAGATTTGTTTTGGTAGTTCTATTTTATTGACTGGCGGTTTCTTCCTCACTGTGGCGAAGCTACTCCATCTGCACATTCGTTTCCCATGATTCCTACATGGGCGGATATTCACTGCTACCTAACCTGTTTATTTCTTGCCCTTGCTATTTCGGTTAGATTTCTTATTTCTCCGATACTGTTTATTGTCGTGTTGTTGACGTTTACTGCTATTCCTGTTTCAAATTCTGAATACAAAAACATTAACATTTTTTTTGTATATATTTATGGCTTACATAAAACATTTTTCAGTAGTGATTTTATTACTATTAGTTCTCCATGAACATTGTTTTCAAAATTTGATTTCAATCAAATAGGTTATATACTACAGTATTTCAAAGGTTTGTCTAAACTTCTTTCAGGTCATGATTCTATCACCTATACTAAAAACAAAGTACCAGTCAATCTAGCCTCCCTTATGACTGCAAGTATACACCAATTGAATAATTTTCTTCAGTTCTTGTCGCCATGCATTACCAGTATTTGTACTTTAATTACAAACATATTTTATTTTGAAAACCAATATTACATTGAATCTCTCTATGACAGTTTTATCACATCTATCACCATGGCAACACAGTGGCTTCTTTACTTACTTACTTACTTACTGGCTTTTAAGGAACCCGGAGGTTCATTGCCGCCCTCACATAAGCCCGCCATCGGTCCCTATCCTGAGCAAGATTAATCCAGTCTCTACCATCATATCCCACCTCCTCAAATCCATTTTACTTATCTATAAAACACCTTTAGTTATAAATGAATTGTTCTTATAGAAGTTTACTAATACACGCATAAACATCCAGCTCATATCACGTGTGTAAGATCTTTAGATACTGGTATATCAGTAGGCCGTGGACTATTATTGTGATTCTGTTTCTATTGTCGTGTGTTATTTATGGCTTGTATGCCTATTCATTTAACGATTTTGATTTTTATTAATGATAATAATGGTGATTAAGGTGGTGATAAATCATGGTATGTAAATTTCTAATATGCCTTTGTGGCTCAGGGAACCATGAAAAATCCCTGTCAGATTGGCTGACCACAGGGTTTGAACCTGCGACCTCCCGAATTCGGAGTAGCTTTCCATTTGCTTTAGGAGTCGTGGGCCACACTAGAAGCTTTTCCCACAAGAATGCGTTGTACAGTTCTCCTTGGAGATGTTTATACCTCTGAACTTCCGTTACTGGTATGTTATCCACTGTTGCATGGATCCTGAATGATTGTTGTTTCGATGCTAATGGCTTGTATGTGTTGCTCTTGTACTTTCTGAAACTTTTCCCACAGACAATGAAGAATATAGATATACTCTGTATTATTTTCAGAAGCTACAGCATCTTTAATGTTGTTGAATTTATTGATTATTTCCTGACCAACAATTTCTGCAAAGTCAGTGTAGTTAATTGTTTCACTCGGGGATGATTCATAATTCCTTTTAGGCTTACTAGCAATTTGTGTAGTCCGTGCTTTAACAGTAAGTGGACACAGCCCATATACGAAAACAACTGAATGTGCAATTTCGAAAATGGCACATCTCTGAATTCAGGAGGGGGAAAAAAAAAAAAAAAAACTTAATTTTAACCCGTTGTATCCAGACCAACAGAACTTTACAATTAGCATTTTAGGATCCAACAATATAATGTGAAAGAAAAAATATATTTAAGATATTAGCATATGCTTTTTTTTTTTTTTTTTTTTGGAGATGTACCCTTTTCGAAATGCATGGACAATGTTTTTATAAATAAGCAAGAATTTAAAAACAAAAATGGTAAAAACTATAAGACAGGGTATAATATACAAAAAGAAAAAAAAATAAGTTTATTGACAAATATTAGATGACAATGAGTATTTCAAGAAGAAAACATACAAAAATCAATCAGAAGTCCTCTTGTGGCATGTCACCAGCTGCCGTAGGTGGCCACTGCAATATTTTTCTGGTGAAACTCTTTGAATTCTGAAGATATCAGTATGTACTTTTCCACTTTTTAGTTGGTTGATCTGCCATTGTAAGATGGATACTCTGTCCTATTGTTAGGTAGTGGAGCGAAACAACCTTTTACTTTTGAAGGATTGAAAATTATCTACGTCATATTTTGCGATCACTTCATCTGGTTTTTCTGCGGAAAATATAAATTCATAGAAGGAAGATAAATGAAATGTTACTTTCTGGTTCTTTGATACCGGTACTTGTTTTCAATAGCTTCCCACAGAAAGCGGTTTTACTTTAAATTTGAGGTGAGACCATTTTTTTTAAGTTCATCGTCTCCTCTGTATTTAGCTGCATTATGTCAAATTTACTCGCGGCACTTGAGCTTTGATGAGATTGATATGCTGTGCCTTTTTCGCAGCTATTATTGGACAGCATTTCTGACAGTGGTGTATACTGATGCAAGTTGGGCTCCCTTTTCCCACAAAACGATGTGTAGAAGTAATCTTAATATATAAAAGTGAATGTGGGTATGTAAGTATATATGTATGTGTGTATGTTCTCTATACAAATCTACACGCTTTGACCGATATGTGCCAAAGTTTGCACATTTAACCTTCATAACCAGGAGAAAAGCATAGGCTACATTAAAATTGTGCAAATGGATGTTAAATTAATCAAAATTATAAAAAATAAAAATAAATAGATCAAATATTCATGTATAATATTAAAATGCAAAATCTTCTACAGTCAATTGTTTTATATGATTGTCTGTTGTATTCAATAGATAAATAGATAAGTAGATAGATAGATAGGTAGGTAGGTAAATAAATAAATAAGTAAATAAATAAATTTAAAACAAAAGATTAATGTCAGGCACATGATGAAATGTTTTCTTTTCGGTGCATGATTTACAACCCTGAGTTAACCCTGGCAGGCATTTGGCTAAGGAGTTCATTAATTCATGTAAGTGACGTTAAGTAAAGATTCATCTTTATGGGCGAGGAAAGCTTAGTAAAGAAATTGGTTTTGGTTGTCTATAGTTAGGTTTCCGAGATTTCCGAAAATTTAATAACCAGTTTAATTAAAAATAGAAGCAGAAAGGAAAACCCGGGCAACACCAGGTGCTTTCAGCTAGTTAGAGTATATAAAAAACTGATAAGTCAAAATATTCAACATGTGCCCTTTTCGAAATTGCATATTTGACTCGTCAAAGCTCCTAATTTTAAGTTTTTGTTTACAGCATCAGCCATAACAGAGCAAAATTCACTGTTGTTATCATTTCACCAGGATGAACTGTACGCCAGTGTCTGATAGCAAATTTCCCATTCCTTTTAGAGAGTCAAAATCAGTCTCATCAGCATGTCCATGCTGTGACCATTCCCACTTAACCTGGGAGGAGGTGCGTAGCGGGGAAAAGACGCACAACTTTCATGGGAGGAAACTTCTGACCTCCTCACTCTTTCATTTCTTTAATTAGTGCCTTGTTGACAATTTGTGCACCTGAAATAATCAAAGTTGTACTTTATTTCGAACAGCTGCTTCTTCATTTTATGACACGGTGTTTTTGACCGCATGTGCTCTCTTATGTTACAACATGAAACTGCATTGCCCCGTATCCCAATGAGGTGCGCTTTGCACTAAACTGGCAACATTGTGATGACGTGACTTCCCCACTCCATCATAACCTTAATAAAGAGCGTATTCCGAATCTCAGCTCTGAGCAATCTGATGGCATCACGATGTTCCGAATTTCACCGATGGAGCCACTGATGCTCCACCGGTGTCGCACCGGTGCCATCAACTTGCAGAGGTGGTGGCAGTCTCCATCAGCCGCCATCAGTGAATCTGATTGGTTCTTGTATAGGGCGGGAATTACCAGACGAATGACATCATGAACTGTTGTGTCATGGCGGTGTGTTCTGCTGTATTGTTTGTAATAAGCACAACGTAAAAACAATATGTTAATGGCTTATGAGCGAACATGTCAACGGACCAGTTATTACTACCAGTTCAAGAAATAAATTGTTTATGCTGTCTTTCCTTTGAACGAGATGGCAGTAAGGAAATTTCGCAAAATTTTGCTAGCATAGCACAGACAACAACTTATACAGTCGCCATGACAGCCATCGATCCTTCCAGCAGTTTTGTTCCTATTTCGCTGCAGTGTGACGTCATTGTTGTCCACCGGTCCGGTGAGATTCGGAATACGCTGAAGAGCATTGTTGACATTTTGTGTAGTTGCAACACTCAGAGCTGTGCACATATAATTGCATGGACATTCTTTCTGTCTTGTCGGACAATCCTCATGTTATATAAATAACAGTTTACCATTCTATTTTGCGTTTTAATGTAATGTTTAAAATACAAATAATATCACGAGACAAATTGCTCAAACAAAAATGAATAAGTTGAGCTTACTAACATATTTTCAGTAGCGCGGTCGCTTTGGCCACATGTGCCTTCTCCCCGGTTCACTCATTGCATTTGCTTGCTCCACCATTGTCGGCAGTGTGTCAGTTTATAGCGAGGATCACCTAAGAGTAATTCCTAAAATTCTAATTTGGCCGCCTCTTCAGTGTTGCCAACTAATACCAGATATCACCAAAGAGGGTAAAATCACGCACTGAAATAATAATAATACTTACTTATTTACAAATGGCTTTTAAGGAACCCGAAGGTTCATTGCCGCCCTCACACAAGCCCGCCATTGGTCCCTATCCTGTGCAAGATTAATCCAGTCTCTATCATCACACCCCACCTCCTTCAAATCCATTTTAATATTATCTTCCCATCTACGTCTCGGCCTCCCCAAAGGTCTTTTCCCTTCTGGCCTCCCAACTAACACTCTATATGCATTTCTGGATTCTCCCATACGTGCTACATGCCCTGCCCATCTCAAACGTCTGGATTTAATGTTCCTAATTATGTCAGGTGAAGAATACAATGCGTGCAGTTCTGTGTTGTGTAACTTTCTCCATTCTCCTGTAACTTCATCCCTCTTAGCCCCAAATATTTTCCTAAGCACCTTATTCTCAAATACTCTTAACCTATGTTCCTCTCTCAAAGTGAGAGTCCAAGTTTCACAACCATAAAGAACAACCGGTAATAATAATAATAATAATAATAATAATAATAATAATAATAATAATAATAATAATAATAATGATAAATTGTTAACAATAACAATGTCTTGCTTGGACTTCTCGCATATTATATTGGTAATTAGGATTAGCATGATATAATGTTATAATTTATTTTGTCAGGCAAATGAAATTTATTGCTTTGAGTAAAGAGCTTACGATTCATAAGACCTAACCTAAAAATGTATTTACTTACTTGCATTTTCATCAGTTAGCTTTACTGTAAACCGAAATCATTGCTGCCTACATAACAGTTAGAAAATAACTGCCAGTTGTAGTATTTGTCAGTACCCGAAATTCGAAACCAAGTTGGTAAAAAAAAAAAAAATTCAACCTGAGAGCTAGAAAATCACTATAATCCACTAGCATATTTAGTAATAGTGGAAAAATGGTTAGGTTTCACCCTTGGGGTATTAAGTAAGCTGATCCGGACTATACAAATCGGCCAAATCCGACACTGAGTACAACCGCAGTCTAAACGGTCTAACACTCTTCAGGCTGGTGGCAGCAGTAAGTCCACTGATCAAAATGTTCCTTTGCTAACAATTACATCGAAAATCTTCCACAAAAGAGCGTACTATGCGTGACTTGAGCGAACAAGCGGGGTATTTTGTAAGGGCGTTATCTAGGCGTATATAAAATGTCAGGGACTGGTCAAGAAAGCGTATTACAGCATAATAAGCGGACGCGCCTTAGGATTTTACTGTAAAAGTATCCTACTGACTCCATCTAGTCGTCTTTTTTACTATTTCATTCACCGTCGACAAAAATCTGAATCTTCAGTGATCGCACTGTTGCGTGAGGTGAAGTTACATTGCGACTAGTAGCGAACACCGCTACAAGACACGAGCGTGGATGAATATATAATAGGATGCGAAACTTACTGAGTTTCCCGTAACACATACTAGAGGCGCTGTTGTAGAAATTGATCTTGCTGCCACCTGTTGGGGGAGGGGCGTTATTACATCTAACAGCGCACCAAGTAGCGAAAAGAGTAATTACTCCATACATTTAGCAGCGCACCTGGTGACGAAAATGTTAAACTGTGCAGAAAGTATTCCCTCCCACCCTCATTAGATATTCAAAACTAACCCAATTTAAAATAAAACATTTACATTTTTATTCCTCACAGCATCTCCTACTGAAAATTCTTACCGGAACCAACAGGAAGATAAAAGAGACAATCTATTTTACACTACCTAATTAAAATATAACCAGACAGGGACAAAAATAAAGTAAAAGGTTAGATAATTGGGATTGTAGCCTATTCTTTGGGTATTTATTGTACAGCGCAATGGAAAAGTCTGCAAGAACTACTTAGATAGTTCAATTTATTATATTACTATACAATACATTCAACAACACTATTTTTTACAACGTCCATAAACATCACTGTTTAACATACACTGCTTATACACACACGTAGTATCACTTTATGTTCACTTATTAGCAAGTTTCTGTCTGCCATCTCGTCTCCTCGAGCAGTATCTCTGGGTAATGTACCCAACACATAGTTCTAATGTTCAACACCTACGACGTTGGGCGCTGATCATCTTATTTCAGTCCCCCGCCGCGAGATGGTGCTGACCACAGTTTCGCATCCTATTATATATTTATCCATGGCACGAGAGTGGCCGCAATCTGTGGACAGCCCTGTCTCCTCGTTCGCACCAGTAACTGAGGCGCCAGCGACTTCGATTTTAGCAACGGACTGCGTCTAGTTGAGATGCTCTCACTTGTGTTGCAGATCATGACGTGATTTGAAGACTTACCTAAAAGATGAAAACAACTCACAAGTTACTTTCTTACTTAGCTGCGTTTTACGCTACCCGCAACGATTCAGAGTCTTTTATCATGTTGTGAATGAAGGAGTGATTCATTCATAGTTCTCTGCCCAAGGGCAGGTCTTTCACTGCAAACCCAGCATTCTCCAATCTTCCCTATTTTCTGTCTTCCTCTTAGTCTTCACATATGATCCATATCATTTTAATGTCCTCTATCATCTCACATCTTCATCTCCCACGAACTTTTCTCCTGTCCACCATTCCTTCCAGTGCATCCTTCAGTAGGCAGTTTCTTCCAGCCAGTGACCCAACCAATTCCTCTTTCTGATCAGTTTGAACATCATTCTTTCTTGACTCACTCTTTAACACAGCTTCGTTTCTTATTCTGTCTGTCCATTTCACACGGTCTATTTTTCTTCTCCATATCCACATTTCAAATGCTAGTCATTTCTCTTCACTTCGTCTTAATGTCCAAGTTTCTGCCCTGTACAATGCCACACTTCACACAAAGTAGTTATTTTCCCATAGGTCCGCAGAAGATGCTCCTTTTCCTATTAAAAGCTTCCTTTGCCATTGCTATCCTCCTTTTGACTTCCTGGCAGTAGCTCATGTTACTGCTTATAGTACACTCCAAGCATTTGAAGCTGTCCACTTGCTCTACTGCTTCATTTAGAATTCGCAAGTTTACCTTCTTTATTTTTCTTCCGACAACCATGGTCTTTGTCTTGTTTGCATTTATCTTCATCCCATACTGCCCACAGTTGTCATTTAGCTCAAGTAGCATATCCCTTAGTATCATCATCATCTCTTCTGCGAACAACGTCATATCATCAGCCAATGTTATGGACTTTATTTTTCTTCCTCTTACTATCACCCCTCATATGTTCTGAAAACATTTCTGTTAATATTGCTGTTAAAATTTTATTTTCTTGAAATGTTATTCGAAAGAAATACGTAAATGAAATTTTTTACTTCTGTTTATAGAGCGTAGACTACGATCCAAGCAGATGCAGACCTGCTTAATTGTGCACAGTTTCAGAAATAGTTATCCGCATATTGTAATAGTCTTTAAGACTTCACTATTTTAACATTTAACTCAAAATTAAATGATATTCAAAATATGGACCTATTACGCCTATTTATTTCTGGAGTATTAAGCGATAATACCGTACTGCAATATTGGAACCTTATCGGTTACCTGCAATTTTGACGATCCTTATTGATACTGATAAAGAAGAAAAAGAAATTGGCTGGATCACTAGCTGAGAAGAAACTGCCTATTGAAGGGTGCTCTGGAAGAAATAGTGAATGCGATTTAAACCGGAACTTGAATTTCAGGACCTGGAAGTGAGATCGAGTCCCACGCCACACCACTGCTTACCAATAAGCAAAGCTCGGAACTTGGGGACTTGTGTCTTTGAACGTGGCTAAGCGACCGGACTTCAATGTCAACAAACTCCCGCTTCCAGCACAGAGGTACTGTCAGGTGTGCTATAAAGGTGGTTCCTGGCCGGAACAACATATTGATAATATTATGGTAGCTTGAAACACGTAATTTTAAAGAATATATATATAAACATGCAAAATATATCAAATTTACAGTTCTGCTCTGTACATTTTATTACAGTATATGACTACATGGATTCGAAGATTTTCGAACCCATAACTTCTTCGTCTGTTAGTTAAACATGATTTGAAACGAAAGAAACTTATTTCCACGTCACATGAAGTGACGGGAGCAAACTTAAAATACTGAATGTTTTCACTGTCACTGTTTCCTGTTCGATTTTCAGCAGTTGCTAGCTGATCTCGTATCTGAGAAAGATAAGTATTCTAAATTTTTCTCGAAAATAGTTTTCAGTTTCTATGTCACTACTAGGGAAGGTTCCACTACGACTTGATCCATGGCTATGGACAAATTTTCCACCGACTTAAGAGACTGCAATGTCTTTCAATTAATGCCCATTTCCAGCTCTAGTTTGTGTGTGGCACAACTTGCAAAATATAAACTCTGCATTAGAAGAAAATAATGTATCTCCTCAGAATTCCTCTACGAAATTCTGTACCTAAAATTTAAGAAATATATTTTCAAACTTCTATAATACCCATACGAATACCACGTATTTTCTCATTCCTCTAACAGACCGTTTACCTGTAATTCTCTGAATGTCATTTGCTTCGACATGACACAGTTTCTTCGTTCTTCTTCCTGTCATTCGATGTGGCCACTTTCTTAGTACACACGACAGTCCCTGAGCACTTGCAGGGTGAGCTTTGTATACGTTGTAGGCCCTAATTACCTGTAACCTTACTCATGCGCACGACACACAAGTCCCCAAGTTCCGAGCTTTGCCAATAAGACGGATTCCGGTTCGAATCTCTGCATCTTAAGTGCCCGTGGGAACTGGAGAATTCTTTCATCGCGAGAAGCAGAGTTAAAACCCCAGCAAGGCCTTCAACACAGCTCGTGCATGTTGTTTTACACCGCACTCGGTTTTATTTTTGGATCAAGGTCTTATAATGGAATTTACTGTTTATTTGGAGTGAACTCCTCTGATAGTGTTATAAAAATGTCGATCGATTTTCTGCAAACAGATTCTATTCGGAACTATGTATCTATTCCATTATACGAGAAAGAAAGGAAACCTGCCTATTCTAATTACTTACATGACGCTTCTTGGACGGATTTTGTTCACAACCAACAACAATAACAACAACAATAATAATAATAATAATAATAATAATAATAATAATAATAATAATAATAATAATAATAATAATCGACGCTGCGACAGTGACGCCTTTGTTATAAAGAAACCAAAATGCCTGACATTTCTTAATTTCTCCCGCTTGTTGTTTTGTAAAATTGAGACATGGCATTGGTCTGCGTGACGCATGGACCACATGATGAAGCTGCCACAACCACAACCATACTTTGATACAGTTTCAGAATAGTTTCTTTCCATACTGGGTTAAAAGTGTTATTTTGAATCAGTGGCGGAACAACGTAATTAGTTTGGGGGATGATGTCATGTGCAATTTTCATGTCAATTTTTAACATAATTTTATTGGAACATTAACTATGCTCTACGGCGCTTGCCTGCCGATCCGGAGTTGCGCTCGGGCGTGGGTTCGATTCCCTCTTGGGCTGATTACCCGATTGGGTGTTTTCCGAGCTTTTTCCCAACCGTAAGACGAATGTGAGGTCATTTATGGCGAATCCTCGGTCTCATCTCGTCAAATACCATCTCGCTATCACCAATCCCATCGACTGTAAATGACCAGTAGTTCAATACAGTAGCGGCTGGTGGTCAAAATAATGAGTGTGCTACAATCTCTATATCGGCCTACTGCATACACTTGTATATATTTATCTTAATTTCAGACTCGCCTAGTGACGAAATATGAAGTCGATACGACGTTCCTTCCTACTGCAGAACTTGTCATTTACCCTGGTGTTAAACCCCTCCATCTTGGACATCATACTCTTTTCTATTGACAGTATTGCAAGAGCAGTGAGACGATCCTGGGACATAGTGTTCCTTAAAAAAGTTTTTATACGTTTCAAGCAAGAAAAACATCTTTCTGGCTCAGTAATGGTCATTGGTGTTGTAATCAAAATATTTAACAAGTTCGTTACTTCACAGAATGGATCCTGTAAATTGTTTGAGACTATGTATTGTAACAATTGAACAGCCATCTATATTTCCGAAGTTGGATCTTCCGTATAGAACTCCCAAGTTGTGTCTGTATAGTATAGCTGTTGACAGCAACTTGAACAGGTAGATGGCAGCAGCAGTCGGACACCTTAATTACCAAAAACATTGTAAATAGTTCCTCCCAGTGAGCTCTATACTAAACAGCTCACTGGTCCCTCCACAAACAAGCATTCTTTCGTTACGTTTTACTTTTGCGATCTCCAAGCTGTGTCGTGCTGAAGCTGACTACAGTACTTTCCCGCGTAAAAATAGCCAATCGGAGCAGTGATTTCAGCTTCGCACATGCGCATAACTGTCTACGTTCTCATGTGGAGTTCTGAGTAGCACATTGTACCCCCTGAGGCACCAAAGAGTGAAGAGCGAAGACTAAACACTCTATAACGCTTCATAAACATAACCGCGAGAAACTGTCAAATGACAGATCAAATATTATGGTATTACAAATACATTAGTTAAATTAATTATAATTCAGTGAATTAAATTAGCTCATAAATTAAGTTACTACTTTACCTTATAGATTTATCTAAATTTAAATAAATGTGTAGTGAAGAATATTGCTGGAGAACCTTTTAAGTGTAGTGTAAATATTTGTAATTTAAATTTATGTATTGTATTGATTAAGACTGGTTGAGTGGAAGAGAAGGCCTTATGGCCTTAACTCTGCCAGCGAAAATAAAACATTATCATTATTATTATTAGTTGAGCAAAACCTATCATTGTGCTGTAGCACATAAGGACGGGTCGCCCCTGAGTTGATACAGGATCGTTAAATATCCAAGTAAAAAACTATGCTGTACTATCAACTAGCTTAAAACTATAAATTCTGTGAACAAAAAGAAAGGGAGGAAGAAATGGTACAATAATATTATCGTCATTATCAAGTTTTATTTACTTTTTATTACTTCTTATGTGATATTAATGTACAATCATTGTGACTGTAATCGTGTAATCGATAATCTGTTATAAAATGCTCAACTCTGATAAGAAACTGAGGAGTAACTTAGCCTATATACCGTACTGTATTATGTTCTTATGTTATCTTGCATTAGTTTTTTTCGTAAAAAAAAAAGTGTGATTTTGTTCTTGGTGACGGACCTCTTCATAGCAATAGCATAATATTAATAGTATACCGGTATATTTTTAATTGGTTTATTTTACAACGCTTTAGCAATTGCTGAGTTTATCATATCTAACGTCTGAGTGAGATGAAAGTGATAATGCCAGAGAAATGAGTCCAGAGTCCAGCGCCGAAAGTTACCCAGCATTTGTTTGCATTTTTAATACTATTGTAACTTACAGCTCGATAAATAAAAAAAACTAAAACCTTGCACTGCAACAAATTAATTAAATTAACACTAAAAAAATAAATCGATGAACACACGAAACACGAAACAGCACGTTGAGCGCCCGACTTCGACAATGTTCGAACTGCTTCTCAGGGCATTGGTTTTTTTTATTGCTTCATTTTACGACGCTTTATCAACTACTATGGGGCTATTCCATATGAAATCGATCAGTGAAAAACCTCGCATTTTTTTATACTCTAATTTTTTCCCTATTTATACAAGGTGCTGAGGAGAGTGGATTTGAAAAAATATACTATCGAAAGTCAAACGGTTTTCGTATTGTTGAGCGACAAATTTAGCGTATTTTAGAAAAAACAAGCCTTTCAGCGCTCAGAACTCTGGAATCATTTACTGCAGAACATTGAACGAGAGCTCATTTTGAAGCTGACATTTGATAGGTTATGATAAGAAGTAATCGTTATTTTTATTGTATACAGAGAGACAGATAATCTGATTTTACTTACTTTTAGGCTTTTTGCCCATTTGTAAAAATGTAAAAAATATTGAGAAAAAACCTTGCATTGTTAAGAGGGGTTCGGCATTGTTTGCTTAGTGTCACGACAATAAGTTTCGAGGGTATTAAATAAATTATATTCACATGCCTAGACTTGAAAGGCGCAACACAGCAAGCACTGGCCGAGAGATGAAGATAAGCGAACTTTGGGCGTCATTTTACTCCTGTGTTTATGAAAACCTGTGGTAAAGCTAGCCCAGCTATGCGCTACTAGACGAAACATCACGTGTTTATGTCTCCTGGCCTTGCTTGCCTAGGCTAGCTCCCGCCTCACAGTCAGCTGGTTAGCTCACGCGCGTACTATTTATTTTCTTTATTTGATTTTTCAATACTTTCTTATTAACGTTGCACCAGTAAAAAATACGTGTTTATTTGTACTTTCAATGCGGAATCTAACCATATATTTTAAAAATATTTTTTTCGTGGTCAAAGGTGTCTTAATTGAGAAAAATCTAAATTTCTCCATTTCCATAAAAAGTAAGAAAAACTGTTTACATGTCAATATAAACTTTAACTTCTCAGCATCAAAATAAACCATTATTTTGATCATTGGGTGAAAGGGTTTCGGAGCTACAACAGTTTAAAGTTCCTAATTTTATGAAAATACGATCAATTAAAATATTTTAAATTTAAACACTATGAAGTTCTGATGCCTCAAACTTTGCATAAAGAATTATATCACAGTTGTCTGCAGACAGAAAAAGTTTAATTGTATTTAGAAATTGTAAGGTCAATTTTCTCTATATTTCGGTCGATTTGAGATGGAATAGCCCTATGGTTATATAGCGTCTAAGTGAGATGAAGGTGATAATGCCGGCGAAATGAATCCAGGGTCCAGCGACGAAAGTTACCCAGGATTTGAACTCGGGCCCACTCGTTTCGTTGTCAGACATGCTAACCATTACTTCACAGCGATGGACGACTAATTCTTGTTGTGTTGTGAACCACAAACGCATTTCGTGTGATTGTCGAAATGGGATAGTAAGAATAAAGCTTAAGTACTTTCTCAAGGTTTATACTTTTGAGTATGAGCACTTCCTGTGATTATATACTCGTAACCACTAGAACATACTCATATTCGTAAGAATAAAGACATTCTACCTAACGTGAATATATACTCATCTCTACAGCCTTCTTGATGGTTTAAAAGTTAGTATCTACTCGTGTTACCTATCCTCTTTGACCACATTGCACCGTTATGCTCAGTTTTTTATATAGTTATAGACTTTCACATGCTGTCCGCATGCTGTAGTGGTTTGTGTTTTGCTTTTTATAAATAAATAAATAATTAAATAAATAAGTAAGTAAGTAAATAAATAAGAAACTAAATAAATAAGTAAACAAATAAATAAATAAATAAAATAATAAAATAAATAAATTAAATAAACAAATAAATAAGTAAATAAATAAATGAATAAATAAATAAACATGAAAAAGAGGGTGAATCAGATAAGTGACGTTAATAAACAGGAAACAAGAAAATAGTACTGGGAAATCGTCATTACGGGATGTTGGATAGAGATTACAATCCATTTCTAGAATTCCAGTTATGCTAATTCTATTTTTTATTATAGAGAGTTATATATATAATTTAAAGTTACAAGTAATTGCATTTTGCAAATCAAATTTTACAAAATAAATGTAATTGTTAATTATATTTAACAATACAATCTAACCTCATAATTTGATAGCCATTCATATTTTTATAGGTTATGTTTTTATGAATAACAAATACGTGTTTAACCAATTTCACATTCACTTTTGTGAAGTGTTAAAGGCAATGAGGTAGTACATCATTAATAAATTCTGCCATTTTTTTATTTAACTTTAAACTGAACACAAATCAACAAATATTCAGAATTGAGCCTGCTACAAACCATACTCAGAATAACACGAGAACGAACTTATAAATATGAGAATATACTAGCTTTTATTCTTATCAAGCTTGAGTATATATTCTGTACAAGATGGACACTTGAGTATATTCTACTATGCTTCCATGTTATGAGTATGTAATAAAAATGAGTAGGTACTCAAATGTTTTTATTCTTACTAACAAGAGCATATACTAAAAAAAGTCCAGTATATACTTTATACTCATGTTTGTTCTTACCACGGATGGTTGGGATGTTGTTATTACAGTAGAATGACTTTGAAGTTTTTTCATCTCGTGGAAATAAATTCTAAACTTGAAAATTTCATAACATTAAAGGGTAAAAACTGTTCTCATATTTAGGATGGTAAAAACTATAATAAATATTTACACTTCCGAAATTTGGGGAGGAGTATAAATCATACTCCTTAACGGAGAGGGTGGGGCGTTCTTGCACCATTGATTTTGACAGTTCCAATGCAGGAGAGACATTTCTGAAGTTTAATTTCAGGCCGCAACACGGCCCAAGTGTGTACAACTGTATTATCTTATTAATTTGACTTTAGACCTCAGACCAGTTTTTCCTTCAAATATTTGAAATCATAATATATCTGTTTGCACACACATCAGAGAAGGCTCTGTGCACAGTGCAGATCTCAAAACAAAGCGTGCCTCGCAGTTTTAAGATTTGATGATAGCCAGGAAGTGAAAATTTGACTTACTTACTTACTTACTTACTTACTTACTTACTTACTTACTTACTGGCTTTTAAGGAACTCGGAGGTTCATTGCCGCCCTCACATAAGCCCGCCATCGGTCCCTATCCTGAGCAAGATGAATCCAGTCTCTACCATCATATCCCACCTCCCTCAAATACATTTTAATATTATCTTCCCATCTACATCTCGGCCTCCCTAAAGGTCTTTTTCCCTCCGGCCTTCCAACTAACACTCTATATGCATTTCTGGATTCGCCCATATGTGCTACATGCCCTGCCCATCTCAAACGTCTGGATTTAATGTTCCTAATTATGTCAGGTGAATGACACTTGGGAGGAAATTAAACGCAGAATAAATATGGGAAATGCGTGTTATTATTAGGTTGAGAAGCTTTTATCATCTAGTCTGCTGTGAAAAAATCTGAAAGTTAGAATTTATAAAACAGTTATATTACCGGTTGTTCTGTATGGTTGTTAAACTTGGACTCTCACTCTGAGAGAGGAACATAGGTTAAGGGTGTTTGAGAATAAGGTGCTTAGGAAAATATTTGGGGCTAAGAGGGATGAAGTTAAGGAGAATGGAGAAAGTTACACAACACAGAACTGCACGCATTGTATTCTTCACCTGACATAATTAGGAACATTAAATCCAGACGTTTGCGATGGGCAGGGCAAGTAGCACGTATGGGCGAGTCCAGGAATGCATATAGTGTGTTAATTGGGAGACCGGAGGGAAAAAGACGCTTGGGGAGGCCGAGACGTAGATGGGAGGATAATATTAAAATGGATTTGAGGGAGGTGGGATATGATGATAGGGACTGGATTAATCTTGCACAGGATAGGGACCGATGGCGGGCTTATGTGAGGGCGGCAATGAACCTCCGGGTTCCTTAAAAGCCATTTGTAAGTAAGTAATTATGTCAGGTGAAGAATACAATGCGTGCAGTTCTGCGTTGTGTAACTTTCTCCATTCTCCTGTAACTTCATCCCTCTTAGCCCCAAATATTTTCCTAAGCACCTTATTCTCAAACACCCTTAACCTATGTTCCTCTCTCAAAGTGAGAGTCCAAGTTTCACAACCATACAGAACAACCGGTAATATAACTGTTTTATAAATTCTAACTAAAATTTGTCTACAGAGCTTAAAATTTTCCCTTCATAGATATCAGCCAAATTATTTTAGTTTAATTTAAGTACCGGTAATTTATGACAAGTAATTAAAAATTAACGGCTGTCATATTAAACCAGGTAATCATCCAAGTGGGAATCGAACCCACGTTCGAGCGCAGCTCCGAACGAGCAGGCAAACGCGCTACCAACTGAGCTACGCTGGTGGCTGGATCCATGTTGTCATAACCATTTTTTCTTCTATGTATGTGAGGAAGCCATACCTGAAGTTTTGCCCACTTTTTTGTATACTGTGTATAGTATATAATTGAAATTATCCCATGTTTTAAATATTATTCTATTAGTACCGGTAAACACAGAGTTGCTAGTATTTTTAACATCGGAATGCGATTGTTTGCCAGAAAAAGAAGTCAGTTTTCTTTAAAGATGTAAGTTTGCTCTGTTTCAGTGTGGAGCTGCAATATGAATGAGTTCTTCTTTCTTTTTACATGCAAGTTTGAACATGAAATTAGGATATCTTCTACATATATTTTATGTATTTAAAACTCATTTTGCAACAGTTTTATGTTGTCAGATTACTAAACTATTTCCAACTAAACATTGAAGTAGACGTAAACAAAACCGAAATGTATTACTCCGTAATCGCAAGCTAGCTACCAAAGCAGCCACCAGGGCGCATTATTTTCAGCTAGTGAGAAGTGGGCACGCAGGGCAGCCACCGTCTGATATATTGCAGACATTTCAACACATTCATTGAACTAACCCGTAAAATGCTCACAGAGGGTTAATATTTATTATTTCTCTACTGGGAATAGTGGATTTTCTTTTTCTCTATATTCGTGATTGAATGTTATTCTTTGAAGAGTGGAGAATTTCTTTAATTCTACAGAAATTTATTTGAGGTTGGCAACACTGAATCTCGCACTGTGTTATACCAGCTGTGCTGATGTGCTCTGTGAAGCTGCAAGTCACCTTGAGAGGGATTTAATGCCTATTACGCATGCGTGTTGCCATAATACACGTTACAATGATTTAACACGCAATGTCTGAAATTACTCGTATAAACATGTTGGTTAAATCTAAGAAAGTGTTCTTATAAGCATGTTTAATTCACTCGTATTCCATGTATATGATACATTTTATTATTTTAGAAGGAACTATTTTAATGTGAGGAAGAAGATGACAAGCATGAGTTTGGAGACGTTGTGCGTCCAATAGCCAATCAGGAACCATTGTGCCACGTGCATTTATTTACATTTACTTCAATCTTTAGCTGGAAAGAGAGTAGTAATAGGACACCAGAGAAAAGAGCAAGTTGTTGCATTCTGATCTTCATGTAAACATAGGCTACTTGTCCGCAGCCGGGCGACCCTTGTACGTATTCGTGTGCGTTTATCACTGATCAGAGCTGACGATGAGTCAACCTCGAATGAAGTGTGAGATAAAGAACACAAATATTTGTCAAGCGACCGAGAGTCATACTTTTTCAGAGTAATTAGGTGGGTTCTCCTCTCCTCTAGATACAAACTGAGTGCCGTGAGAAAATGAATAACTAGGATTTGTCGAACTCAGAAAGATTTTTCCAACTTCGGAGATGAGATGAAAGTGGAATGGCAGAGGACAGGGTTGCCAAGTTTTTTTTTCGAGCGAAATCGGGATAGCAAAAGCTAACTTAGGAAATTATCAAGAGCTTACATATATAATTTGCGTTGCCTTTGTATTGTATTGTATTGTATTGTATGTATGTATGTATTTATTTACACTGCAAGTGGGCAAGCACCCCGTGGCAGTGGTATATGCAATATTAACAATACACAATAAAATGAAAAGCAATACACAATAAAATTTACAATACACAATACAATTTTACAACACATATACAATTTTATACACAATACAATAAGAATACACAATACAATTTAACACAATAATAATAAAACATAAATAAAATACCTAATTTTACAATACAACCTACATAATTATGTATAGGTTTTACATAAGTTTCAATAGTCTTTCACTTTACTCTCATCTCATTCCCTGTAGTGGCACTATGACGCATTTCACTGACACTTCAGCACACATTTCACTGACAATCTGTAACTCTGTATTGTATTGTATTGTATTGTATTGTATTTATTAACATTCCATTGTATTCATACATTGCTTACAGCTAGAATATGGAACAAGTAAAAAAACTTAATACTATTATAAAATCTTAATTTATAGTCACAGTCTAGATGAAATATATACAGACGAGATTTACAATATAGTCTACTAGTACAACACAAAAACCAACTAATAGACCACGGCCTCTCAGCCCGGAAAATGAATCTACATCTATAGACTCCGGCCGTGAAAGCCTACACTGCAAAAAACAACACAAAGTTTTAGTATCAATTTCATTAAGTGTTATTGAATGTCATGAATTCACCTACAGAATAGAAGGCGTGAGAAGTTAGGTACTTCTTTAATTTGGCCCTAAATAATCTTATGTTTTGAGTTTCATTTTTATATCGATATGGAGGCTATTAAAAATTTTTACTGCCATATAACGCACTCTTTTTTGATAGCACGATAGACTTGCCGATGGAGTATCAAAGTAATTTTTTGACGCGTATTTATGCTATGAACTGTTGAATTAGTTACAAAGTTTTCACGATTACATACGAGGAAGATTATTAATGAAAAGATATACTGACAAGCCATGGGCATTATTTGTAGTTTTTTGAAAATAGTCCTACACGATTCCCTAGATTTGGCACCTACTATTATTCTAATTACTCTTTTTTGTAATAGAAATATATTGTTACTATCTGTGGAATTTCCCCAGAATATTATTCCAAAACTCATTACCGAGTGGAAGTATGCAAAGTATATTGTTTTTAAGGTATTGATATTTACTATCTTTTGCATAGTTCTAATAGCAAAACAAGCTGAATTTAGTTTGGGGTAATTTCTTTAATATGATTTTTCCAGTTTAACACAGTATCGATTTTTAAGCCAAGAAATTTGGTTGTGCGTTCACGTGGGTCATTTTCAGAAATTTTCGAATCCGGAAATAACTGTGGGAATAAATTTCTAAACAGACTACAGAAACGTAACTATGGCTGCTGAGCTGAATGGTACACAAATAAGCCTTCAGCAGCTATCAGCTCTCCTTGCTAGGAGAGGTAAAATGACAGCTTACTTGTTTTTCAGTTTTCGAGGCTGACTGTAAAAATGCTCTAATAGGCCTGTCTGTAAAATCGGGACTTCTACCAATACCGACTGGCTTTAATCGGGATTCGGGATTCCACCAGGGAAGTCGAGAGAATCCCGCCTAAATCGGAATACCTGGCAACCCTGGCATAGGAATGCTCAATCCTGTGGAGTAACGGTTATCATGTCTGAAACGAACGGGTCCGGGTTCAAATCCTGGTTTGAGCAAGTTACCTGGTTGAATTGTTTTTCAAGGTTCTCGTTCAACCAATTTAAGCAGAATTGCTGGGTAACTTTCGGCGTTGGACCTGGGACTCATTTCGCCATCATAATTACTCTTCCCCTCTTTCATCGTCTCCATGTGGTTATTAGTTGCTGGTGGTAGTGCTATGTACCCGGGCTCTTGAAAACCCGTGGGACCGGAGTTGAGGTACCGCTGTGGTGCCTAAGCGGAAAGGTGAAGGAATTCTGTAGGCTGTAGAGGAGATCGACAGGAAAATCCTGTCGTGCACAATGGGTCCATCCAAGCAGTCTACGGATCAAATTTCTGCACATTTAAAGACAAAACTAAAATTCCTTCAATCACTTTTTTATGATAATACACTGCTCTCTTAAATTGACTGAGCATATTGAGAATTCAATCAATGACTTTTCCAAAACACGCTATGAAATGTTTTATATAAAACAATTTTTATCTCCAAAAGGAAGCAAAAACGAGCAAAATTGTATAAAATTTTTTTGTTTGAAATATCTCAAAGAGTAACCCCCGCCCCCTGAAATTAATTATATTACTTACTGTTCACGCTGTATTCCGATTATGTAAGTTTATTTTTTACTTGAAATATTATTATTTCAATCTGATTTAAAGCTTATTAATTGTTCAGAGAGTGAATATGATTCCCTTATATCCATGATTGATAGATATCTGTGATATTTTGTAATATCCACCTCTGCACAGCATAGCTATAGTCCCGTCGCTCTAATTTCCGGCAGCCAATCACGTTGCAGGTCGGCTACATTTAAACGTGTGCGTCTTGTGATTCGCTGATGAAGATGTAAAGCATTTCCTAAGGCTGGATAAATACTTAATATATAATCGCCCGCCATTTTGGCTCTTTCGTTGGCGTTCGCAGAAAGCACACGAGGACGTTATTTGCCGCTCAATTATTTGCTGAATTACAGTGCGTTTGGTTTATTATCTTAGGAGCTACGACATGATAATGTTTAACGGTGCGTCAAATATATTCCTCGTCTGGTAGCTCGGCAACGAAAGAACAAAAGTGGCGAACGATGCCTAGACTTTATAGAGCCTTGACTTCGTAAGACGTAAGCAAAGAGGAGGAGTCACGCCGGGAATAATAGCGTCGCGACTATAGCAGTAGTATTTCGTGAGCAAGAGCTGCTCTCCGCTGTGTTCAGTTGTCCGGCCTGACCCAAGCGGAATTCACTACCCCTCGATCACGCCAGAGTCTAAAGGTACGGTCACACATCGCTACTTTTATACTGCAGCTGCAAAAGTTGCGTGTCGTGTTCACACGTAAGCCAGAAGTAGTGCGCTGCACGCTACTTTTCGTGCTGCGCAACCCGAGTGCTGCAAAAGTTGCAACTGGAGGTTGCGAGTCTGTTCACACACAAGGCTCTACTTTTGCAGCCGCAGTCATGCTGCAGGTTTCCATCTCCGTGTTGACTTCTCAATATACACTTTGTGGTTATGTTCGCATTATTAAGAAACTCATGCGAAAGCTTCCTTATCTATTATTTGCTTTTCTGTCGTATCTAGTATTCAGAAATTGACATTATTTTTACTATAAAGCTTTTAAAAACGCTTATATACTTAAATGATAACCAACAGCATATTCACTAATCAATGTTGGCAACCCTCCTGTTTGGAACTACGCTACGGAAAATTAAAAAAATGAATTATATCGTTACCAATTATGCTCAGACTGTGCTGTGTATTTAATAACTGTTACAAATAATTTATTTTCATCACATTTTACATTAAAATATATCCAAGCAATAAAAGTATCATTGGCACATTTGGGTGGTAACACTGGACGCAACCGCAGCAAAAGTTTCAACAAAACCGATATCAAAAATGCTGCGGCTGCAACCCTGAGAACCCTGTTCACACGTCGCTACTTTTAAGTTGCGCGCAGCATAGAAAAGTAGCGGGCAGCAGGTTCGGCAGCCGCTACTTTTCGGGTTGCACCGTTGTTCACACGTCGCAGTACGAGAGTTGCGCAGTTTTTTGTACTGCAGCGCTGCAAAAGTAGCGACGTGTGATCGTACTTTAAAACTGTTTATTATTTTAGCTATACATTATCGGTCTTACTAATAAAAACTCTATATACAGACGTTGAACTGTCTTATATTTATACAATGAGTAGCTCGTTTATAAGTCGTGTGTAAATTCCTTACTAATAATCACTACATACGTCGTGTATAACATTATAACTGTTACACAGCTACGTCATAGTTTCGTCATTACTTCGTTACGAAAGGTAATAGAATATCTGAGGTTCTCTACTGGATCCAGTAGAGCGCTCTAGTGTGGCGTGTTAAATATCGATCTACAACTGGCTCTAATCGATTACCACACTACATTTTGGTCAAAGAGTACAAGCTACAGCAATATTATTCTAATAATTCTATGATCTTTGGTTTGTTCTTCTGTGGTAACAAGGTAAACATCATCATAAAATGACAGTCGATACGAACAGCTGTTAAAGGGGCGGCCATTTTTTCTCTATATACAACGCTTAAACAAAGGGTTTCGTGTATATAACTACCGCAAAGCAATTACCATTGTATAGTTACAGCCTGTTTATACGTCCATAGCTTATTCACGGTTTATTAGTAACGT
The DNA here is from genome assembly GCF_040183065.1 of Periplaneta americana. Lineage (NCBI taxonomy): Eukaryota > Metazoa > Arthropoda > Insecta > Blattodea > Blattidae > Periplaneta > Periplaneta americana. The sequence continues at coordinate 207,376,006 of NC_091119.1, read as the reverse complement.
TTTCTGTCTCAACTCTGCATAAGTCTCGTATAAAAACTATACACGGTTTATTAGTAAGACTGTATGTCTTAAAACTAGTAGTGGTGAGTTCGGTTAAACGAACATTAACTGTATGGAAATTACGACATTTTCTTATTTTCGTTAATGGAATTCGAAGAAAAAGTACCCAATTCTCTGTTTGCCCGTAGGAATCCGAACCTGATGCGACGCACAAGTGCAAGTCCACGTTCGGAATGTCCTGGCCTTGGTCTGCTGCTTGGATGTAACCGAGGCGGTGAGTCATGCTAGCGTGTTGATCAATCGATTTCCACTCAGAAGTCGGACGTCTTCAGTGGGTTTCGGAGCTGTGAAACTGCGTGCTATGGTGAGTATCTGTCTTTACGTGTGAACAGGTCATGCATGCACTTCCAGTCAAATGTTTCGAATGTGTTTAAATGCTGTCACCACCGTCGCCTGCATCCGCGTGGGTGCTTCCGGTGCACGGCATGTGAAAGTTGCTAACAGCGGCTCCAGGTTCATTCCTGTGTGCGTTAACTGAAGGCGGTGGAATGTACTGTACGACCAGAACTAATTCGGTTGCACTAAACTGAAGTCGAACCCGGAGCCAGGGCTATTGTCACTCGGAGTTCAGTGTTCATCATCATCATGATTGTTATTACCGGTATTATTATTATTATTATTATTATTATTATTATTATTATTATTATTATTGGCGGCGGCCGGGTAGCTCAGTTGGTAGAGCAGCTGACTACGGACTGAAAGGTCCGGGGTTCGATCCCAGGTGGTGACAGGATTTTTTCTCGTTGCCAAACTTTCAGAACGGCCCCGAGGTTCACTCAGCCTCCTATAAAATTGAGTACCGGGTCTTTCCCGGGGGTAAAAGGCGGTCAGAGCGTGGTGCCGACCACACCACCTCATTCTAGTGCCGAGGTCATGGAAAGCATGGGGCTCTACCTCCATGCCCCCCAAGCGCCTTCATGGCATGTTACGGGGATACCTTTACCTTTTACCTTTTATTATTATTATTATTATTATTATTATTATTATTATTATTATTAAAAAATCTGAAAGTTAGAATTTATAAAACTGTTATATTACCGGTTGTTATTTATGGTTGTGAAACTTGGACTCTCACTTTGAGAGAGAAACAGAGATTAAGGGTGTTTGAGAGTAAGGTGCTTAGGAAAATATTTGAGGCTAAGAGGGATGAAGTTACAGGAGAATGGAGAAAGTTACACAACGCAGAACTGCACGCATTGTATTCTTCACCTGACATAATTAGGAACATTAAATCCAGACGTTTGAGATGGACAGGGCATGTAGCACGTATGGGCGAATCCAGAAATGCATATAGAGTGCTAGTTGGGAGGCTGGAGGGAAAAATACCTTTGGGGAGGCCGAGACGTAAATGGGAAGATAATATTAAAATAGATTTGAGAGAAGTGGGAAATGATGATAGAGACTGAATTAATCTTGCTCAGGATAGGGACCAATGGCGGGCTTATGTGAGGGCGGCAATGAACCTCCGGGTTCCTTGAAAGCCAGTAAGTATTATTATTATTATTATTAATATTATTATTATTATTATTATTATTATTATTATTATTATTATTATTAAAAAATCTGAAAGTTAGAATTTATAAAACAGTTATATTACCAGTTGTTCTTTATGGCTGTAAAACTTGGACTCTCACTTTGAGAGAGGAACATAGGTTAAGGCTGTTTGAGAATAAGGTGCTTAGGAAAATATTTGGGGCTAAGAGGGATGAAGTTACAGGAGAATGGAGAAAGTTACACAATACAGAACTGCACGCATTGTATTCTTCACCTGACATAATTAGGAACATTAAATCCAGACGTTTGACATGGGCAGGGCATGTAGCACGTATGGGCGAATCCAGAAATGAATATAGAGTGTTAGTTGGAGGCCGGTGGGAAAAAGACCTTTAGGGAGGCCGAGACGTAGATGGGAAGATGATATTAAAATGTATTTGAGGGAGGTAGGCTATGATGATAGAGAATGGATTAATCTTGCTCAGGATAGGGACCAATGGCGAGCTTATGTGAGGGCGGCAATGAACCTCCGTGTTCCTTAAAAGCCAGTAAGTAAGTATTATTATTATTATTATTATTATTATTATTATTATTATTATTATTATTATTATTATTATTATTATTATTATTATTATTATTATTATAGTAACGTAATTCTGTGGAAGAACTAGACTAAAGAAGATACCATTTTTTTTATTTAACAATTGCGTACTACGAATAATATAGCTCAGTGTTCCTCAACCTTTTTGATGATGGCACACACGAAGAATGAGACTGCTGTTTTTAAATCTGTTGTGAGTAATATGTCGGTATGTGAGTTGTACCTACTTTTCTTAAAAGTTTGTACTGTTTAGTGTGTGTTGTGGTAATATCATATTCGTTACGTGAACGTGTGTATCTGTACAACACTTACATACGAAAGGAACATCCTGTGCGGCAAGACGCAAATTTCGAGTAAAATTTCCTGACAGACCCGTACTGTTCTTCAACCAGGAGATCAACTGTGAAAGGAATGTGCTTACTATTGCGTCATCTATTGGAACGAAGTAGATAAATAATATTACCGTTATAACGTCAGTTTAAAAACCATGCGCTCTCCTGCATATGTTATTTCCTGTATGAAGAGATTAAAAGACCAGGAGATTAACTGTGATCTAATTTTGTAACTAGGGTAGTATCAATATGTCTGTATCAATGTTATGGTTTGTGCTGTGAGAGCTAGCCAATAGAGATAAGAGTACCCACGTGTGTGACCTTATGACATCAACATTCGTTCACAGCATCTTCCCGCTTCCCTTCATTCCCTGGAGACTTTCTCGTGGTTGGAGTACAGTACCTGGTGCCTGTACAATAAGAAGATTATAAAAACTTTAAGCCGACAAGTTCAATAAACAATCAAAAAGACGAAACGCTCTTCCAGAAGAAAAATCAGACGAGATTGACACCCCTAAAAAATCTCTTAGACGTTTGGCGCAGGAAACCAGAATAAATAAGCATTCTCCTGGTTGAGCAACAAAAATACTTAAATGAAAGCCCTAGCCTACAGAATTTTAGAAGTCCAAGACTTAAGATGCAAATAATAAAATTAATAATATCAAGTTAGAAATATGGTCGAGCATAAAAAGTCGTATGAAACTCGCCTATAATGGTAATTAAGAAGCTCGTATGAAAATTATGAAACTCGCTTGCGCTCGTTTCATAAATATCCATACTCACTTCTTAATTACCTTCATTATAGGCTCGTTGCATAATGTACTATTATGCTCGACCATATTTCTAACTTGATATTATTAATTTTATTGTATCTGACCTGGAGCAATGTCCCGTATGTTGTGAGATGTGCGCAGACGCGAAAGTGTTGATTTTTTCCGAGGAACAGATGTCCACATTGACCTTGCTAGGCCATAAGAACCTACAGAGATAACATTGAAATAAAATTAGACATTGAAAAACGAGATGACAAATTGTATTTATTTGAATATTATTTACAATTAACGCTAATTATTATAGTAACAGAACATAACCTTCTGCGACAGTATTGGATTTCCAGCCTCCGTGACTTTTCGCTAATTCTCTTTCGATTGCATATCCGAGAATAATCGATACTTGCGGTTTTATAACGGTAGAAAGCTGACCTGTCATTGGCTGAACAGTTGTAACCTGAGTCGTCATTGGCTGAAAGACCTGACCTTTAATGAGTAGGTGTACTTTAATGACATGCATTAAAGGTCTGCTACCAGGTGTATAATTACTACATTTCGGCATGGTCGAGCATAAACGAACTTAAAGACTACCTATATAAGCGTTGCTATAGAGACGGTCAGCGGTGAAGAATTTGTGGAAGTGAATAACAATTTCATTAAAGTATGTAAACAGAGTGTTGCAGCGAATGAGAACATTTTGAGTAATGAATATGAGCTATAGAGATGGGTAAAAAATAACACAACAGTTATTTTGGAACTGTTCCGGTCTCGGAACTGTTGCAAAAATGAACAGTAGGTCGGAACCTCCTGTTCCGAAATAACAGTGTTCCGACTCCGAGCTGCTCACTTGCCCAGCTGTTGCGGGCTCGCAGTACCGCGTTGCACAAGGTATGTTCCGACTCCGAGATAACAGTCGGAACGTCGGAGCTTGTTCCGATGAACCAACGACAGCAGCAGTTCCACTGTTCTCGTTGTTCTTTATGTTGTACTTGGAACTTCGTTGGATGAAGTTGGTATTTGAAACTCTCACGTGGTTGGAGGGGGGCGCATGGAAATTGAAATCCTTGCGGTGGCGCGAACTTTTAATATCAACATTTGTTAAGACTGGCCAATCATCTGTAATGTTATAGTAAGTATTTAATAATCTGTAATATTCATTCCCGCTTTATGGTTTATTTCACCATTAGTTGACTAATTCTGTTTTATAAACATTCTACAAAGTCATAAAGTACGCATACTATTATTAATTCATTGATCAGCTGATTCTATACAAAGGTTAAAGTCGTAAATGGTAATGAGTGGTTTAGTTACAATGTCTGTATGTCGTTTGTTGAGGTTAAGTCTGACAAGCACAAGTTTTTGTGCTATCTTCTCTGTTATCAAAGAACGACAAAAATGTTGTAGCATTATTTGTTGGAAACTACCCATATAAGTACTGATTTGGAGAGCGATGTTTAATGCGAAGTTTAAATTACACTTTGGTAAAGATGCGATTCCAACATTTTACTAACCCACTGCGGGGTTTCCAGGTTTCAGTACTGCCAATATATATAATTTTTTATTTATGAAATTGTAATATTTATTATTATTATTATTATTATTATTATTATTATTATTATTATTATTATTATTATAACTGTGCATTAAGAAAAGTAAAAATAAAAATTAATGATTTTTTTTTTTTTTTAGTTGGCTACCATATCTTTATAACTTTATGTACGAAAACAAAGTGTTGTATTCTGTCCTTGTAGTCAACAGCTGTGTAATTACTAACATTAAGCTTTTGCGTTCTGTCCGCATGCACAGCAATTTTCCAAAATCGATTCGAATGTGCATTGCAGTGCCATCTATAGATAAGAATGTGTACTATGTCATGCCTATGAGTGCTCCAGTGTGAGCTGCATGGTGTTATTTGTCTATGGTAAAGAGGGAGGGTACTGTACCGTTCGTTTGAACGACTCAACGACTCCGACTCATCACCACTGGTGACTGTTATTTCGGAACTGTTATTTGGAACATAGTATTTTTTCGGAACCGGAACCGTCGGAACTGTTCCGGGAAAAGAACAACTTCGCCCATCACTAATGAGCTAGGTACGTACAAATGTAACAATTGTAATTGTAAGTGTTGTATCAGTGCCGGCGATACGGGCGCGCGCATCGTGGTAACCATGACGGGCACTCCTATATCCGGATCACGATAAATGCTCCTCACTGTAGTATGTACGAGTATAATACATTTTCATATTTTTATAAGAAATGTAACGAGTTCAGGACTATCAGCCTGATATCGCTCTCGGCGAATATTCTTATGGGAATACTGAATACACGTTTATATTGTAAAATGCAAGAACAGTTGGAATAAGAGCAGTCTGGCTTCAGGAAGGGAAAAGGTACGAGAGATTTAAAGAATCGATTGGTGGTAGTGCCATTTCTCGTAACAACCCGGAAGTAAGGGTAGGCCTACCTGTGATCAACTTAGAAATTTCAAATGAGAACATAGATCATTGAACGTACCATTGGAAACTACTTTTAAAAAGTAACAACTTTTACTGAAACTTTTTTCTAACTTTTATTGTTTACTCACAAGGAACAAAAATGGTATCTTCTGAGAAATGCTGTATGATGTTTATGCACGTACACCCTTCATAGCAATTGTTCAAAATGTGCGCCACTCTGTGCTAAACAATGCTCTGATCACCTCCCAACATCCGTGATTGCAATTCAGCACAGGCTTCCCTAATTCTTTGTTTCATGTCTTCTCTAGTTGTTGGACGCACCTCGTCGATCATGTCTTCAATTCTTCCCCACAAGAAGGCTTGCCTGTGACTCAGGATTGCACCGTAATGCAGTGTTTAGAATTCTGCTGTAGAAACAAACTTATTATATACAGTATCATATCCGTTGCTGACGTCAGCACTTCTCGGAAGCGCACGCATTGATTGATACCGAACGCTACCAGCCCAATTACTAATAATGCATTCAGTATTGCCAATGCTATCATTGAAATAATAATTTATTTTTTTAATGGGATAAAAATTGTAGGAGATATTATATACAGGGACATCATTTTATTTTTACTTCAATTCTTATTGTACCTGAGTTTTTTAATGTACTTCACTCCCACCCCTTCTATTAATGAAGTTCCTCTCTACACACAGATCCAAGACCGCATATAGTAAACAGCACTGAGTGAGTATAGTACGTCCCAGAAATATGTTCGCGTTTTCCAGTGACGAAAGAGCTTTCAATATTGAATCATATTTTCGCATAGGTACTGTCCGTATGCCTACGTCGCATCTCTATTTCCTCCACCTGCTTCTGTTCGCCCCTCTGCAAAAGCAGGCCTGTCTTAGCTCTTTTCTGAAAACATTAATTTCTGTTAGGAATTGGACGTTTACGTAATATTATACAACTGTTTAAAATAACTTAAATAAAAGGGCCTCGTTAAGTAATTCACTGTCACGTGATTTTCCCCCTTTCTACGATCCTGCGACATAACCACTTGGACAGTAGATAGCATTTCTGAGTAATTTTATCTGTGCAGTCGGGCAGAAGTGAAGATTGAATATACAGTACGTAAGGTACTCTTCTATAGAGTAGATACAGAATTATTTCAACATGAGTTACTAGTACGAAGGACGAAACTGGCAATTGGAATTAGATGCAATAGTCTATAGTGCCATAATATGCACAAAAGAACTGAAGCCTGTATCGAAATGAACGGCCACCATTTTCAAAAATGTTTTTAAATATCCATATTATGATTATTTTTCAATTTAACTTCATTCTCTATATTGTACGCTAATGTGCTGTAGACAGTATACAGTAATATACACTGCATAATGAATACGTTCGAATGGATAACTCAGTTCGTAAGTAAAAACACTTATTCTTAATACAGTACTGTATTGAGATTAAACAAAAACCCAATGAAAATTATCGAACTCAAAATCGCGATATTTCCTAGTTTACGTAAATGGATGAACTACTTTTCTTCCCTCTTATACCTAGTAAAGTGATTTGTTTGTTTGTGTGTTACGCAAGTATCATCGAACTACAGTCGTGGAAGGGGGAGCAATCTGTGTTTCTGGTTCTCTAAAGGTATAGCCAGGTTGATATTAAAAATGTTAGTAAAAATAAAATGATGTCCCTGTATTGTAAGCAGGAAATCGAAGTAATGTGCTTTTTGGTGTGTTTCGTACCGGTAGTTGAAAATCTATTTATTTTTTATTCTTTTTAATGCTTCGCGTCATTATCGTGTAATGTATGCGGCATTAGCATTGACAGGGAAGGAGTAGACGACTGCCGAAGTAATATCAAGGTTACTAGCACATCATATTCCTGTCTTGATTATCTGGACAGAAAAGAACAATATACGGTAATAATATGATCTCTTCGAGTTGTAATGGTCGTTTATTTTTGCATTACGTGTACTGGAATATTAAGAAGCTAGATGCGCTTGGACACGGGTTCGACTCCCGGTTGAGCTGATTACCTAGTAGATTTTTTTCCCGAGTTTTCCCCGACAGTAGGGTGAATGCCAGGTAATTTATAGCGAATCCTTGGCCTCATCGCGCCAAATACCATCACGCTATCACCAATTCTATCGACGATTAATAAATCAGTAGTTGATACAGCGTCGTTAAAATAACCAAATAAAAAAACTGAAGAATTTCGTGTTAAATTAATGATATGTCGTTCTATAAAAACAGTGGGTGTTCGAGGGTCTGGACGGTACCACCAAGAAAGCATTTTTAGTGCCGGTGGAAGTGAACACACCTGGACAGTGGGTGTTCGTTATGAAAGTTGGTATAACAGCGTATAGGGATTGCATAGAATGGACACTGAGCGGATTTGATGTTTTTATTATGTGCGCATGCGCTCCGACAGCGTTTAGTTCCACTTTCAAGCGCTAGAGCTTAGTGTAATCGAGCACACGCTGGAGTTCCTCGATAATAATCGAATATAAAGAGTTGAGACACAGGATCCAAACATCGTCTACCTTGTTGCATGATCCAGTAACGGCTTTGCTTCAAATAAATTCAAGTTAACAGCTTTTTCTTATTTATCAGTGATAAACTAGCTGTAATAATAATTTTTATGTTTGAATTATATTATAAAATAATACAATACTTTATAAAATTATGTATCAAATTCGTTTAATATTTGTATACAATATATAGGAGTATGGTTTTACTTCTCATAGGAGTTTTGTTTTTCGATTTTCAGCGCTATCAAATCATTACATATTTTAATTGTTGATGGGGTCAACGTCTCAACTGTCATCAGCGAATAGGGATTATAAAGAATGGACACTGAGCGAATTTTCCTGTGTTTTGTTTCTCTGTGAGCCAGCGGCTAGTTCCACTTTCAAGCGCTAGAGGTAGTGTAATCGAGCATACGCTAAGATAATTAACTGAGAATAGAGTACGGCACAGGATCCAAACATCGCCTACCTTATTGCATAATCCAGTAACGCTTTGCTTCAAATAAATTAAAGTTAACAGCTTTTCCTTATTTCTCAGTGACAAACTAGTTGTAATAATAACATTTTATATTTCAGATATAATACATTATATTATAAAATAATATAATACATTATAAAATTAAGTATCGAATTCGTTTAATATTTGTATAATAATATAATATAGGTATATGGTTTTACTTCTCGTAAGAGTTTTGTTTTTCCATTTTCAGCGCTATCAAATCATTACATATTTTAATTGTTGTTGGGGTCAACGTCTCAACTCTCATTATAAAGGAACTCTAGAGTCTAGACATCGCAGTTAATGAAGGATTTATTATTTTATGGATCCAACTTATTTTATTTGAGTACATAATGTACCTAGAAGTATTAATTGTATGTGTTATATTTCCGCTGTGTCGACTGCTAGCTGGTGTGATGTCAGCGCCAACTCTAGGGAGAAAGCAGAATCTGACGCTTTAGCTGGCTTGAAGGTCATTGAAATCAGTCCGGCTACATCAAAGGTACCGACGCGAAGTGTCCATTCTTTATAATCCCTATTCGCTGCTCTCATTATAAAGGAACTCTTAGAGTATAGACATTACAGATAATGACGGATTTATTATTTCATCGATCCAATTTATTTCATTTCAGTACGGTACATAATGTACCTAGATGTATTAATTATTTATTCATTTGTGTAATGGCTAGTACATGATATTTACTATCATTGACTGAGGGAAAAACAAGAAAGTGCTGAACAAAACTACGGATTAAGTAATTAAAAACATTCGGGCTCTGGCTTCCCAGTAGCGGTCGACTTCCTTGGAGGATTTCAGAGCAGGGCATTTTGCAAGATGTTGTCTATCCATAGACATAGACCTACCTCCACGTGGTGCACCCTGGACAACGCTTTGCGGCAAAATAGTCTCTAATAAGGCAAAGAAAATGAGAAAGCCAACAAATTGTATTATTATTGTAAAGTATGTGTTATATTTCTGCTGTGTCGACTGCTAGTTGGTGTGATGTCAGCGCTAACTCTAGGGAGAAAGCAGAATCTCACGCCCAAACTGGTTTGAAGGTCATTGAAATCAGTCCTGCTGTATCAAAGGTACCGATACGGAGTGTCCACACTTATAATAACCTATACGCTGGGTAAAATGCTTTTCACGTGACTAGTTCATACGTCTCATCTTCTTTGTGACTAATATTTTCTCTCTCACCATAACTAACAGCGACTGAGTGCTTACATTACAATTAGGCAACGTTACTTAAGCGCGAATGACTCGTGTTCTGGACGGCTAAAAACCCGCGACCTCTATGAATAAATTAACGTAAAAAGGGATATAGTTTGTTCCGTGTCTATTCACTTCAGTTCCGGGACATGATGACATCCTTCCATCGTAGCTGTGGTCGTCCCGAAGGTCTTTTTTTGTTGAAGTATCCAGTCACATATCAGTACTGTTCTTGACAGACGGTTGTCTTCCATTCTGTGGATCCGTTCGTTTCAGTTTACTCTCGTAACACTAATCCAAAGGTTTATTCATGGTTCAGTTTTGCAATGCTTCCTGACAACTGAGCCACAGATTTTGTCGTCAACCTCATCGTGATCCTGACCACTTCGCTAGTAATTCTTTCTGGATCTCTCGCTTGTCATGTTGGTAACAAGTAATCGGAGGCAGTACAACAGTGCAGGCAAGTACCAAACGATTTTAATGCTGAATAGAGATGAGCTTAAACGATATTTTCAAGTATCTGTGACAACTGTGACTGTGACAATTAAATATCTGTGACTTTTATCAGTGATTTTGTCACACCGATATTTTATATCGATACGTAGCATGAATTACACCGATATTTTGTCACACTGATAAAAATTAGCAGGAAATATTGAAGAGCAGTGAAATATGAATACGATTTCTCTATACACTCCACACATCAGTAATTTATATGGGAAAATCCAACAAATAAATTATGTACATGTACCATTAACAAATAAATGCATACCTAACTGAACAGTAACATGTCAAAAGTTAACCTCATGTACCAAGAGGTTATATCAAATACAGTATTTGATTATATTATAGATATTGAACCAGTTGATCATTTTTAAATGTAGTTGGGTATGGAGAAATTGAGGTTATATGATTATCCTAATCGTTTTAAAAATGGATTCTTTTTATTGTATATAATATAATGGATAAATTATTTTAAGTCGTGCATTAACATTATAATATTGAGTCATAGAATAAAAATCAATGAAACGTAAGTATTCTGAAAAACATTGGAAAATAATTACAAAACAAAACAGTTGTTCAGACAGGATTTTACACAAGATTAAGTACTGGTAACCAATGGTGTTATTATTTAAATCGTGTAATAACTACATCATTTATAATAAGATGGAGAAACTACCGCCAGATTGCTGTTATTGTATCATGCGCACGCGCAAACCTACGACGTAGAGGAGAAAATATCAGTCACAGAGTACTGAATACAGAACAGATTTCGATAGCGATATTTTGTCACAGATATTTCGCGTCATCAGTCACAGGTTTATCTGTGACAAAAAAATACCTGTGACAAAATATCGGTTTGAGAAATATCGGCCATCTCTAGCTGAAAGTATTTATGGCTGCAAACTAAAACCACGTGTTTATCACTATATGGGCTATGTTTATCACTATATAGACTACATCTCACAGAAGCTGGTGTTTTGGATGCTCTTTTACTTTCTTCGGGATTGTGGGTTGGATTCTGGGACACCAGGAGACTAAGTACACGTAGAATTTCTAAGTTAAAGTAAATATAATATAATATAATATGTAAACGATTTATGCTGGTAGATAAGTTCGGGTATCTCACGTAAGCAGTGGTGCAGAAATACATTATAATCCGCTTACAAGGATATCCTCACGTTCACATGGGGGTTGAGGTTGAATCAGAGTAGGCCTACAATTCTGATGAAATGGTTCCGGTAAGTTTCGTGGTACCGTAGCCTACTTTTTCGAGAATCTTCTATTTATCAACTGCTGGTGCAACACACCAGTCAGTATCATCGGCGTCTGGGATCCAGGATTCAATAATTGTCACACACAACCATGTGTTAAAAGAATGGTCGAATTAATACATTAAGATAAATTAGCGTAATATCACGAAGTCAATGAAGCAAAAATAATTTGTGCTTTATTTGATGTAGATTTTCTGGAGAATTACCGATAAAAATAATCATCGCGATAGAAAGGTCAAAGCTGACAAGGTTATATACACTCTTATGAGATAAACTGTGTAGATTCATCTTTATTTTGGGCAACTTAGATCTTGTCTTACCTGTAGTCGCTTGTGCTCATGAGATTACATTAAAATACTGGCACACTTCAACAGTAGTTTGATCTATTCCCAAAAGACAAAAGATTTTGTTGGCCAACATCAGTCTCTCGACAAGAGAATGCTGAAGGAAGGGTATCGGAACACATCTCTTGCAGCATCACAGTTCATTCCGCTTTTCATAATGAGAAAGTAGTAGAATGCCATTAAGTTTTAGATATTACTAGAACAATGATAACACGTTCGCCAGTATGCCGTCTAGACATACACAAAAGCAAGAATAATACTTACTGGTATGCCATGTTTAATTCAAGGGTGTTCAAGAGGAATTTCTGTTGTGTAGAAAACAATTCCTTACCAGTCATCATTAAATTTATTCATTCATAGTGTTCTCAAGAACTGGTCCTTCATTGCAAACCCAGTATTCTCCAACAGTTGCTTCGTAGCCGGTGACCCAGCCAATTTCTTTTCTTCTTCCTGATCAGTTTCAGCATCATTCTTTTCTCACCAACTATTTCCAACACAGCTTCATTTCGTATTTTATGTGACCATTTCACACGCCCCATTCTTCTCCATATCCACATTTCAAATGCTTGTAGTCGTTTCTTTTCACTTTATCGTAATGTCCTTGTTCCTGTCCCATACAATATGACACTCCATACAAAGCACTTCACTAGTCTCTTCCTTAGTTCTTTTTCCAGAGGTCCGCAGAAAATGCTTCTTTTTCTATTAAAAGCTTCCTTTGCCATTGCTATCCTCGTTTTGACTTCCTTGGTGCAACTCATGTTACTGCTTATAGTACACCCCAAATATTTGAAGCTGTCCAATTGCTCTACTGCCTCATTTAGAATTCGCAAGTTTACCTTCTTTATTTTTCTTCCGATTAACATGGTCCTCGTCTTTTTTTTTTACATATATCTTCATCCCATACTGCTCACAGCTGTCATTTAGCTCCAGTAGCATATCCCTTAGTATCATTTGCACTTATGCTAACAGCGCCATATCATCAGTAAATGTAATGCATTTTATTCTTCCTGCTACTATCACCCCTCCCATGTTCAATCATTGAATATTAATATATAATTTAAAGCGTTTATGTGAAGATGCTATATGATCCTTTATCAAATCACAATCTTGAAAGTAAAACAGGATAGGGTACCTAGCAAATAACAGTAGTAAAAAAATGAACGTACAATCTTCGGTTCTTTCCTTCCATTATTTTGACACTTTTTTCATGTTTCGTCATTGTTGTGATCGTAAACGTGCAAAGTCGTTACTCTCTTTTTTTTTTTTACTTGGTTATTTAACGACGCTGTATCATCGGTTACGTATTTAGCATCGATGGGATTGCTGATACAGTCCGCATTTCACGAGAAGATCCGAGCAAGGAATGTGAGTTTTTCCCCCACTCTTATACTTACCCCCAACACGAAACAGACCGGCCATTGACTAAGTTTTGTTTGTCACAGCCGGCCAATGACATCACCCCATCCACCTGCTCCTTCAAGGACGCCGAGTTACTGGCTCACCCTCTCCTCTAACCCCGCAGGACTGCAGTCCCCTCGCAGGGATCATCTCGTGAAATTTGGACAGTAGCTAGATGGTATTTGGCGAGATGAGGCTGAGGATTCGCCACAGATTACCTGACATTCGCCTTACGGCTGAGGAAAACCTCGGAAAAACCCAACCAGGTAATCAGCCCAAGCGGGAATCGAATCCACGCCCGAGCGCAACTCCGGATCGGCAGGCAAGCCCCTTAGCGTCAGAGCTACGTCGGTGACACTTTCAGCCTATTTAGTCACATAGTTGGCCTATTGGCTTGGCTTAGCTTTACGAGAGTTGGACCCATCCCGTACACTTAGGCATATATGCTATGATTTCCAAAGTCCGACAGGTGCCTGGGTGGCTCAGACGCTAACAGGTAGGCCATCCTGCTTCAACCCCTAATAGAGCCAACTCCCATCCGCATATTAGTAGCCTGATGAGGCCCAGGCCCTTCCTATATCAGCATCGGAAACCCCCAGACTTCACCCCAGCCTAGTTTTACTATTGCGGGTTATAGATGACATAAGAGGGAAGTGGAGAGTGTTGGTGGAATGATAGAGAAGAACGGGAGTACCTAGAGAAAAACCTTCTGCAATGTTTACTTTATCCATCACAAATTTCATGACGACCTAGCCGATGATGGAACCCGGACCAACTGGATAGAACAAATTAAATTAAATTATGGTTTATTTAACGACGCTCGCAACAGCAGAGGTTCCATCAGCGTCGCCGGTGTGCCGGAATTTTGTTCCGCAGGAGTTCTTTTACATGCCAGTAAATCTACTGACATGAGCCTGTCGCATTTAAGCACACTTGAATGCCATTTAACCCGCAACCTCGAGCACAGAAGGCCAGCGCTATACCTACTACGCTATCGAGACCGACAACTGGATGGAAAATACAGCTTTATTTTATGGAGTGAATTAAATTGAAAATATAATGAAACTTAATAGAAAACCAAAACAATATTACTAGTATTAAAATAACTAAGGAACAGACTAGTGAAGTGCTTTGTATGGAGTGTGGCCTTGTATGGGGCAGAAACATGGACATTACGACGGAGTGAAGAGAAGCGAATAGAAGCATTTGAAATGTGGATATGGGGAAGGATGGAACGTGTGAAATGGACAGACAGAATAAAAAATGAAGCTGTGTTGGAAATAGTGGGTGAAGAAGGAATGATGCTGAAACTGACCAGGAAAAGGAAAAGGAATTGGCTGGGTCACTGGCTGAGAAGAAACTGCCTACTGAAAGATGCACTGGAAGGAATGGTGAACGGGAGAAGAGTTCGGAGTAGAAGAAGATATCAGATGATAGACGACATTAAGATATATGGATCATATGCGGAGACTAAGAGGAAGGCAGAAAATAGGAAAGATTGGAGAAAGCTGGGTTTGCAGTGAAAGACCTGCCCTTGGGCAGAACACTAAATGAATGAATGACTTGAATGTATTTATTCACTCCACTCATTTTTATCCTTAAACCATGCTGTCACATGCATGAATTCGTAACATTTATGAGAAAATTCCCCCCTCCAAAGGGTATAAGAAATTGTTGCATGGTGACTATAATTTTGAAATATTGGCCTGTGTACATGAAACCGACGTAGTGATATAATTTTAGCACAGACAGTGTATAATGGCCTGTGTGGTTTTAGTTTTACAGCGTTACGAACAAAGCTTGATACGGACAGTGCGGGTATCAGTTCAGTTCTCCACCACGATAATAACAATGCGAGGGCAGATAAAGCTGTGTTGCGTGCAGGGGATAGGCCTAGTTTTGTCTGGCCTTACGTGTTACTTTGAAGTTGTTCGTAAGAAATAATAAGAATAACACTGTGCTCAAAATGACAAATTCTATTCAAATTTAGGACATACGCTTAAGGGGAGATGATGGTATTTTTTTTTAACTTTTTTCCTATTTGGTGTAAAATATTAATTTTTTGTATGTAGAGAGCTCATAGCTGTAGCAACTCAACCAAAAATAAATATAAAAAAAAAATTATTTGGGGGCCCAGATTTGAAAAAAAATATACTCAATGCAGGATTTTACTAAAACCGATATATCTAAACCATTTTTAAAGGTAGATTCATCCAATTTTTTGCAATGTACTTTCAAAAGCATGCTCTACAAACTGTAACAGGATTTTGATATTAGTCCTTACGTTTGTAAAATAAACAATTAAAATTTAATAACACTTTTCTAAATTCATTTATTTCAAACAAACGGACGTAGTTTTAAAATGAAATCAATTAACAAAATTCTGTTACAGAGAAATTTTTCCTAATAGTCTAAAGAATGTGTGTTCTAAATTTCATTCATGTATCTTTAATAGTTCAGAAGTTATATCCAATTTTGTCTGGCAATGTAGCAAAAAAAAAAAATGAAGTTACCGTAAACCGATAAAAGGGGGTGAGTAATTTAAAAATCCATAGCGCAGGAAGTTTAAAAATGGCGTCTCAACATCAGATTAGGGCACAAATACCCACGAAATGTTATGCAATGCATTCCATACATATATCAAAGGGTAATTTAAAGATTTTTTTTTTTTTGTTTTGAAAATTCAATTTACCGGAAACAACAATAAAAGTGGGCGAGTGATTTAAAAATCCATAACGCAGGAAGTTTAACAATGGCATCTCAACATTTGATAAGGGCAAAAATATCCACAAAAAATTATGCTATGCATTCCACACATATCACAGAGTCTTTTAAAGAATTTTTTTTTTTTAAATTTACTCATTTTTTTACCAAAAAATACCATCATCTCCCCTTAACACAGAATGATATCAGCGGAGAATGTACGGCAACGGCGCGTTCTGTGAACCACCACCTTGTTTTTTAACTGACTGTGCAACAGTTGCAATTTTAAATGTACAAATAGCAAAACAATCTCAAGTTATGAAGAAATACAGTAACTAATATCGTAATATACCGGTGGTGCTCAGTGTCACGGGTCCCTTGCAGTTCATTTCTCATTTTGACGGACCCCTAAAATTTGTTTTCTATAATTTAGGCTGGTTAGGGAAAACACGGGAATTTTACTGGAAGCAAGTAAAGCGATCGGTTTGGAAGTAAATCCCGAAAAGACAAAGTATATAATTATGTCTCGTGACCAGAATATTGTACGAAATGGAAATATAAAAATTGGAAATTTATCCTTTGAAGAGGTGGAAAAATGCAAATACCTGGGAGCAACAGTAACAAATATAAATGATACTCAGGAGGAAATTAAACACAGAATAAATATGGGAAATGCCTGTTATTATTCGGTTGAGACGGTTTTATCATCCAGTCTGCTGTCAAAAAGTCTGAAAGTTAGAATTTATAAAACAGTTATATTACCGGTTGTTCTGTATGGTTGTGAAACTTGGACTCTCACTTCGAGAGAGGAACAGAAGTTAAGGGTGTTTGAGAATAAGGTGCTTAGGAAAATATTTGGGGCTAAGAGGGATGAAGTTACAGGAGAATGGAGAAAGTTACACAACACAGAACTGCACGCATTGTATTCTTCACCTGACATAATTAGAAACATTAAATCCAGACGTTTAAGATGGGCATGGCATGTAGCACGTATGGGCGAATCCATAAATGCATATAGAGTGTTAGTTGGGAGACCGGAGGGAAAAAGACCTTTAGGGAGGCCGAGACGTAGATGGGAAGATAATATTAAAATGGATTTGAGGGAGGTGGGATATGATGATAGAGACTGAATTAATCTTGCTCAGGATAGGGACCAATGGCGGGCTTATGTGAGGGCGGCAATGAACCTTCGGGTTCCTTAAAAGCCATTTGTAAGTAAGTAAGTATAATTTAGGCTGGTAACCGTGTTCTACTCATTAAACATTTGCATAATATAGTGAATTGAACATTCTTAATAAATTGACTTACTTACTTACTTACTGGCTTTTAAGAAACCCGAAGGTTCATTGCCGCCCTCACATAAGCCCGCCATTGGTCCCGATCCTGATCAAGATTAATCCAGTCTCTATCATCATATCCCACCTCCCTCAAATCCATTTTAATATTATCTTCCCATCTACGTCTCGGCCTCCCTAAAGGTCTTTTTCCCTCCGGCCTCCCAACTAACACACTATATGCACTTCTGGATTCTCCCATACGTGCTACATGCCCTGCCCATCTCAAACGTCTGGATTTAATGTTCCTAATTATGTCAGGTGAAGATTACAATGCGTGCAGTTCTGTGTTGTGTAACTTTCTCCATTCTCCTGTAACTTCATCCCTCTTAGCCCCAAATATTTTCCTAAGCACCTTATTTTCAAACACCCTTAACCTATGTTCCTCTGTCAAAGTGAGAGTCCAAGTTTCAGAACCATACAGAACAACTAGTAATATAACTGTTTTATAAATTCTAACTTTCAGCTTAATAAATTGACAGCGATATTAAATTTCAGTTCTAGCTTTTGAATATAATCTGTGAAAATACAGAAATACAAAGTTTCTTTTTACATTATATCATGGTTTTGGTGTGAAAAATGAAACCAACTTCTTTTTAGACTTATCACAAGGTTGTCAGTGGGGTGGTTGATGTTGCTTCGCGAAGTCTGGCTCAGTTGTAGACAACGTAAGTCGCAAATCTTTCTCAACAGTAAGTTTGCTTCTATATTTGTTCTTCAGGAAGACTGAGCAGAAAGTCTACACTTACACAAGTTTGCTAAGGCAAATGACATGAAGTGTTGTATTGC
This sequence comes from Periplaneta americana, assembly GCF_040183065.1. NCBI lineage: Eukaryota > Metazoa > Arthropoda > Insecta > Blattodea > Blattidae > Periplaneta > Periplaneta americana. Next base: position 207,357,705 of record NC_091119.1, on the reverse strand, counting down.
AATTCGGGAAACGTCGGGATTTGTGGGTGGCGCATGCAATCGAGACGTTGTAGATTTTTGATCTCGAATCAGAAGATGATAATTCTAATAATTTTGAGGCGTTCTCTGGAATTACAAATTAACGTGCAGTAGGTTACGTCGGTTTTCCGTTTCCAGCATATTTTGAATCCTTAACGACACATCTCCCACCTGACAAAATATTAGTTTCTTCCAACAAACACAGCGCCCTCTAGAAACATTTGTATATAGTTCTGCGCAATGCTGTTATACCAGATCTAAAATGTTTGTTGCTCTGTATCTTAGATTCAAGATTTTGCGGTGAAGTTCTTGTTCCAGAGAACAACCCCTCTTCATTTTGATGGGCAAACTGTTAGGTTGTCAGCGAGAAGAGATTTTTCGTACAGCTGTTTTTTCCATTGCGTACAGGATAATATTCCTTTAATTTTAATGTCAACCAATGAATATTTTTATACGTCCACAGATACCGGACGAGAGTTCATCATCGTGTGTTGCTAGAAAGTCACTGGCAGTGGGAAATGAATAGAATTCTGGATTGATAACTCAGCCAGACCACAAATTCAATTCCTTTATCGTTGTTTCAGTCTTATCCTGAACAGTGAACACAGTTAAAGGGGGCCCTGAAGATTAGAATTTAAAGAAAATAAAAGTATTGTATAGATACAAAAACTTGCAAGCCAAGAGGAATGCTTAAGTGAATTCATTTCTGTTAAACCCTGCGTCTCAAAAGTATGAGATAAGCAAAAAAATATATTCCAGGAAGCCGATAAAAATCAGAGAACGTGATAAAGTTAAGCCTCGTTAAAATACCGTTTGAAAAAAACAGACTCATCTCGCGGATCACAGGTTGGGTACCGCTGTAATAGACTACGGTAAGAAATAGCAGTCTGGATCGTAGAGGGTACTCCTCAAAGATTTGCGAAATATTATAGGTCATTAGCTTACTTTGTTTTCCAGTAGTTTGAATTTCATAATCTTCCAGAACCAGTATTAGGTCATCCGCCACATGGCCTGTTAAAGAGGAATTTTCACGTCATCGTTTCTTCGAACGACTGTCTTCTCTTCCCGTGTGGCTGATAGTGGAACATGGCTCTTGATATTCTGTGGGATCGCATAATTTACAATTTTACATCGTATCGTAGATGATTCACTGATATTGTACACATTGCGGAACTGGTTCAACTGAAAGTTCTGCTATTATATCTTCATTACGTTTCCTGCTGTTGATTCATGTAGGCTATGTACATATCTCGTTTCTTTAGCCGTTATTCTCCTCGGAAACCTCAGATAGGTTGGATTTACCTTGTACGTTTTCAGGACTCCACCACAGTCTACTATATACAGTCACGAAGCTTGAGTTTTGAGGGTGCTAGAAACAATAGACTGTGACGATTCTATTTTGCATTGCCCGTAATGAGGCGATATTAGCGACCCTAGTGGTGAGCAACTATCTAATGTTGGCATATTTATTACGTATTGAGCTTCGCGACTTTATATACTAGACTGTGACTCCACCCCTTCTCTCGACTTTATTTTACCCCTTGAGAAAAAAATAATCTGAACTCAATAATGACATGGTGCAGAAAGGAACAGAATTCTTGGAATGGACGCGAGCACATGGGGCTCCAGTTAAAATATTTTTCGGCTTACAATTACTTATAAATTGGCTGTAGTCAATGCCGCACACACACACACACACACACACACACACACACACACACACTCTCTCTCTCTCTCTCTCTCTCTCTCTCTCTCTCCCTCCCCCTCCCTCCCTCCCTCTCCCTCTCCCACTCCCACCCTCTCCCCTCACCCCTTTTTTTACAAAGCAAAGTGCAGTCTTCTTGGCTTTTTCTTTAGTTTAACAACTCAACATCTTGTGGAGAAACTGTGATGTCACAATGGATGTCAAATCAAAAGTGTTATGTACATGTACGTACGTGAATCATTTCGGTGAAATTGTAGATAACAGAATTCTATGCTATCAATGCTTAAAAACTCAGTTAAAATGTTACAACTCATCACTTTAGAGGGGTCCGGACCCGATGGACACTCCCCCCACCCCCCGTCGGTTCGCCCTTGGCTGTAGTACATAGCCTACTATGATGCTAAACCTTCATTTTAGGAGTATTGTCACATTCGAGAAAGAACTAGAGCGCAGTAACACAAAATGAGGTGTGAGATCGTTTCGAAGTCAAGAAAAATAATTGCGTCACGATATTTGATTCCATTGTTACGTATTTTATGATTACTGATTCAAAACCTGATGTTCTCTTGTTCTGTAAATTGTCAAAGCCTGCTAATTTCTAAACATGACCTACTGTTTGTTATTTCTTCCTTGTTTTTATAAATTGCTTTCTTATTGCAATGTTAAATACCATGTCCTATAGACTACCCAGAAATTTCTTCGGACGTGAAACTCCCTCCCTCTGCAGTTGGAGGCGTTATCCCATATTGCGTAACCTCGCGCTGCGCGTGCGTATAACTCACAGCACCACGTAAATGAGTCATTCTCCGAGGCCGTGGCTATATATTATTGCCGGAGCAAAAGAGCGGCTGGAAAGCTGGAACATCTCTCAGCGCTGAAAGGTACGTCCAACATTTTTCTGTATTTCGTTTTGCCTGAACCTAAATTATTATTCATTGCTATAATGAAAGTTGCTTGCTACATAGCTGTGGTCTACTAACCTTTGTGTTTCTCTTTGTAATAATAATAATAATAATAATAATAATAATAATAATAATAATAATAATAATAATAATAATAATGTATTCTAGTAAGTGCGTACGATTTTCATGTACTTAATGTGGGATATGTTTTCATTTGTGAAATTATCGTACAGTTCTAGAAAAAAAATAATAACCCGTGTAATTTTACCGAGTTTGAGATGCAACGCATTGTCCATGTGCAGTGAACAAAAGCGCACGTATCTAGGTATATAAGATTGGAGAGTCGTGCGAAGCATTTTGCCTACATATAGGCGGATTTCCATCAAGATTCGGGCCATTTTTTTCTGGAACTTTACATGTATGAAATTGATGTTGCACAAATTAACAGCAAATACCAGTTCGTTTATTGTAATATTTCATATAATTATAATTATTCATGACTGTCAATATTTAAATTTAATGGAAATACGGGCAGATATCATCCTCGATTTTTTGCGGTATTCCAGTATTTTCTCTCTACATTGTATAATGGAAAAGTAAATTCTGTGTTTGAAGCGTTCCGGATAAGTTGTGTTCCTATCGTGTTACGAATTATACCACCTGTCCAAATAAGACGAACTTTCGCTTTCTTGATTGCAAATGAAAGACGTTATTAGTAGGTAATCCCATAATTTTATTAAGACATATGACTATGAATACATTGTACCGTTTAAGTAGAAGTGATTCAGTATATTATGAATGTTGAAGTACGGTTCTAATAGAAACAATCACAGAGACTTTAATTACAACGTAGAACTTCACACTTACTACGGGTGTGGGTGACAGACTGAGGGAATCATGGATCACATGCTACCATATTATTAATGTTTCCCTCAACCAACAGTAATTACAGTGTGGGACTCACCTCACCGGCCCTTGCCGGAGGGGAACATCACAGGGGAAGCTGGTAGTGGGGATGTATTGGAACTGATAAGAGGTGTTGACAGGCTAAAGGTCTGACCATTCAGCTACCTGCAGGGGTTAATACATGTATAGTGATTCGTTAATGTTTTTACGAAGCTTGTATGGTATACGTTGTCAGTTCGGAAGCTTATAGCTAGGGGCATGGCTTCAAGTAGCTTTGGAGTAACAGTGTTGATGCATTCCTTTTGCATTCTTCACAGGGCCGGTGAGGTGAGTCCATTATGATATTTTAAAATAGTAGGCATGCATCAGCCCCACTAATAGTGTTGTGACAATTTAGATTAGATCAGGTGAAGTCCTCAGAACATAACATCCCTTAGCACTTGTTTCTTAATCAATATTAATGTTATGGTAAAGCAGACGTGACACTGGCGCTGTTTTGGAGTCCATATTGACACGACCATCGAAGATTAGACAACGTACGTTTGATAATCTTATGGATAATGAAATATCGAATGAACAACACATGTGCACCGTAGCTCCTAACTGTCTGCTGAGCAAATCCAGTGAAAATTTATTATATCTTATAATTTTATTTTTAGTTTGTAAAACGATGTTTTTAAGATTGATAATAGTTTAATTATTTGTTTACATTTCGACTGAAGATAAATATTATTGCCAATGATCTTGCACCCAACACATAGCAATACACAACAGGGCAACAAGCGACTGCTTCAGCGTACTGTACATACCGGGCAAAATAGCCTCAATAACGACTGTCTATTCTCTTTTCCAAAAACGTTAGACTCACAAAATACATTTGAATCAGTCGGAGCTAAAAGGAATTAAGTCACTTTTCACAAACTTTCAGGAGAAGCAAAAAACATTCCAATAATAACACAAATATTATATTTTTATGTTATAGAAGACAAAAGAATATTTAAAAGTCTTAGTTCCTTCTTCCACCGTTCGATGCGCATGACATCCGTTGTTCAAATTGTTGCATAACCCAAAACTGCATATTTTGACTTAATTCCTTTTAGCTCCGACCGATTCATTTGTTTCTGGGAAAAGCCATGACAGTTACAGAAAAATAATATGACTTATTTCTTCGGTTATTTACGCTCGACCATCGGTATTTTTGACAGTTTATATCGTTTACACTCTAATATAGGGCCTATGTACAGTATATTGGTAGCGTACAATTTTATTGATAATACAATTAATGAAAATTCCATGTTGACATTGTGTGATTGATGTAAGCGTTCTATTGCTAGCATTTTCTCTTGTTGGAATAAAACAGTTGAACTCATTTGTAAAAAATAAAAACTAATACGTATTAGATTTGAGCAGTATAAAATTATCATTATAGTAGCTCGATTGTTATTGGTCAATTGAACATCAATAAGCTTAATGATTCGTTGAAAAATGTTAGCGGGGAATTATCGTTAAATAAATTTCCACTCGTGATGACGTGGAAAGAATGTTACACCCGCACGATCTCACACCTTATCGGTCAGTAAAACCAGCTTCTCTCATTTCACTCGACAGTGTGCACGCAGATATGGAATTCAATGATCCACCCAAGGACAGAACCAAGAAGATCGTGTTTGACACTGGTACGAGATCTGCATCGATGTGATATGGTTCATATGGGAGTAGTAGAGCAATAGTGGAATAAGAACGCAGGGGAAAGCAAAGAACACGTCATACAGTCTTCTGTGCACCATAAATGTCAGTATGTGTCCAATAATAATCGAAGCTCGGTATGTAGGTACTGTTAGCGGACATGTAATGGAAGTAGGCCTATATTTATACAAAATTAACTTGATATGTTGACCTGTAATAAATTAAATCGGACATGCTTTTAAATACGTCGCTAAATACACACAAGAAATTGTAGTTCGTAGCTCTTGAGGAGAAAGATAACACGTGTGATTATCTATCAAGGACTTTACCGAACACCAAATTGACACGGTGTGAGACTCAGTTACACAAGTGCAGTGAAAGGCAGTACAGTATTTCCGTTCCACAGGATTTGGGTGTCTTGGATATTTATCAGAAGGGTAAGGATGGACGACCTGTGAAATATAGCTTCGGTATTGCATAACTAAATACAAACATACGTATTAAATCCTCAAAACGAAATGTTTTAAGGCTAACACCAGAGCTCAGTAAAACGGTAAACTGACATCAATTATTAGTTTTAAAATTGCGAGTGTTGTATTGTATTTATTAACATTCCATGGTATTCATACATTGCTTACAGCTAGAATATGGATCAAGTAAAAAAACTTAATACTATTATAAAATATTAATTTATAGTCACAGTCTACATGAAATATATACAGACGAGATTTACAATATAGTCAGTCTACTAGTACAACACATAGTTTTAGTATCAATTTCATGAAGTGTTATTGAATGTCATGAATTCACCTACAGAATAGAAGGCGTGAGAAATTAGGTACTTCTTTAATTTGGCGCTAAATAATTTTATGTTTTGAGTTTCATTTTTTATATCGATAGGGAGGCTATTAAAAATAATATAATATGATGCCGGTAGGGTATTTAAAAATATATGCTACAGCTACGTAATATTGAAACTACAGCTGTGTGCAGCCCAAGGTCAGGGGTTCCAATCCTGCATCCAGCATACCGGTGCATCTCTTCTTCAGTGATATTGTTTCAATAATAAACCTAACCAGTCATCACCATGCATCTAATGTCCTGGCAAAAACGGTTATAATGGGCATTAAGATAAACTCCGAGGATTTATTTCTATTGACTTAACGAATCAGGCATATAAATAAAACCAATAAATCATAATATTATGTGTTCGTCAAGGTCGTTTGGTTTGCATTAACTTTCTTTCTGTCAGGATTTCCCCATTGTCCAGATCGTAAACAGTCTTACAGCAATTTATATAAATCTCGCAGTAAATGTTTTAAAGCATAATATTTCACTGTTGAACAGACATCGTTAAACGATGTTGACACGATTTGACGCTGTAGCGAGTAAGTTGAATTTATTTAGCTGGATTTTATTTTCCATGTATCTGTCCTAATAGTAAATAAATTATGAAAAAAAAAAAATTCGGTCTCATTTAATTTTCTTACCCATCAAGAAATTGATTTGTGATACGTATTTACTTTTTTTGTTTTGTTACGTTGGCCATTATCGTGTAACGGAGACCTGCGACAAGATCCAAAATGGCGTGCTTGTGTAATCACGTGTTGGTGGGCGTGGTTTAATAGAATGACATTTTGGGATTGTTGTTGTTAGTATTGACGCTAAAGTGCGGTTTTTCCAAAGACCTTGTGAATTAATACGGGTTTTCAGTTCAAGAAGAATCCTGACAGTTGTGAAAGTGTAGTGGTGCAGTCTGTGAGTATTGGATCATGCTTCATGTGCGCAAAGCGAGGTGGAGGGAACCGACATTCATTAATGAATTTGGCAGCTCGCTAGGTAACAGGAACCGGTGCGACTGTATGGATCTGTAGATAATTTATTGCTTGTGTACCGGACTTGTTTAGTTGTTCTAATTAGTTCGTATCGTATTCCAGTTTATCCGTGCTTGCTTAGCTAATGCACAACATTTTAATAGACAACATGGTATTATTGTATTAATATTAAAAGGAGTGATTGTTATAACCTAAGTTGGTGAAACTAGCGCTGAGGTAGTTCCGGCGATTTCAGTGAGGAAATGTTGAATTTATAAGGGTTTTTTTTTTTTTTTTTTTTTTTTTTTTTTTGGGACCTGCAGTTGATCGTATAAACGGGCCATAATTAAAGCCTAAACTAACCAAACCTTTGTTGTCACAGATTCGTATATGGGTGAAGCCACGGTAAGTTATTTCTGTTCAAAAGAAACCTAACAAAATGAGTGAAAGACAGTTTAAAAAGGCTTAAAATTTAAATAATTTATTTGAACTATTTCTAACTTACCTATGTTTTCAAAGACCTGTGCGTAAAACTCTTTCATACCTTATATTTACAAGATTTATCCAACTTAAAAGATAGTGGTATTCTGTTAAAAATGAGGATGGTGTCCCACACGTAACAAATTAATCGACATTTTTAAATTTTGTACCTTGTTATCAATGCAGAAAAGTGTTTAGTATTTATTTTGTAAAGTATGGTGTTATATTGTAACTGAAAATACATTAACAAAATATGTGGTGTATGAAATAGGCATTAAGTTTTATTTTAAAATCTGTTATTAATGGGAATGTTTTCTGATATAGCCTATTAAGGAAATTCAAATTTAGGGAGATAAATGTTCTGTAAAATTTGAGAATTTATCAGGTCGTCAGGTTGTCAGCATTATGGAGAAAAAACCATCTCCCTATTATGGCTTTGGTATACATTATAACAACATATAATTAGTAGCCCATACATAAAAAACTTGATAATTAAAAAGATAAGTTTCATTACTTAGCCTATATGATTTTAGTAGACCTGCTAGAACTAATGTGATTTTGATCATTACCAGTAAAATAATTTAACTTGTGAAAAAAGTTTTTAGTTACTTTTTATTCACAAATATTGGTTACATAATTTTGAGGTTAAGAAGCAAAAATATTAGGTACAAAATTTATTGTAAATGTTATACAGTATAGGCATAATTACAGTATGATAATGCTCTTCATGGTGTGCCATTATTATCCACTTGTCTGGTATGGCTCCTATGACAGTTGCAGAAAGAGTGAAAAAACATAGGGGGGGAAAAAATTCAGAGCTTCGGGAAAGTGAGAGAAAAAAGAAAGAAGGAGAGAGATTGAGATTAGATATAAATACATAAGAGATGTAAAATGAATAAGAGAGAGATTGATGGAGGAATGATTCGGGAAAAACAGAAGAAGAGAGTTCAGAGAGGTGCTCAACCTCAGATAACATAAGCATCAACATGAAAGATTTCACCACAAGTAATAAGCAAGGCTATCAAGTGGGTTGAACGCAATCTTATAAAATCTTCAACAAAATAACTTCATGTTCTTTCCAATACCATTCAAAGTCTGTCAACTTCAAAGGTAAAAATACTTTCTGAAAACCTTAATTGATATTTGATAGGCCAAGTGATCTGAAGGAAAGAAAGAAACGGAGTGATGGACTAAGGGAAGAATAAAAGTGTGAAGTGATATAGTTGTACAGAATGAATGACATAAGCAGAATAAGACCAGGAAAGAAGGACTATGTTTCTATGAAAAATCTTGAATTTCGAAAGCAGAAACAAATACAAAAGCGTATTTAAATCGTGAAAATTCAAGAGGCATACAGTTTGTTAAAAAAAGAGCATAATTTTAAAATAGGATTATCCATGTTTAAAACACTGAGACCACCAGAAGTATTTCAAACTTCATGTAAAGATCACAATGTATGCATGTGCTCATGTCATGAAAATATAGAAATGCTTGTGGAAGGGCTGAATAAAATAAATGCCAATATTTGCACTTCCAGCTGATACAATTAAGATGATTGAATCCAAAATTCAAAATTTGGGTATGTAAGGCACAATTTGAAACTTGTAATCTTTTAGTTATTACTGTTACGTTAAGTTGAATAGAGTAACTTAATACTAATGTGTTCCATACGTAACGTACATCTCTCAGAAATTATATTTTTGTGATTTGGAACATGTAAAGGAAAATCTTTGATCTGATAACACATGTTAAGTAATGCTGAGCACCAGAAAGCATTTTAACTGTAAGTAATTTCAGAAAAAATGAAGTAGAAATAAACCAGTTAATAAATGCTATTTTCTACTGTCTCATATGCAACAGGTGTTAATTTCTTTCTTTCTTTTTTTTTTTTTTTTTCATTAAAATGAGATTTTGGATTCCTGGCTTTGATATAAAGTAAGGAAAAGCACTTTGTTGAATTATATATAAGTCTATATTTTTAAAAACTATAAATTACATTCCAGTTCAAGGAAATGTATTGCAAAATGTCCCTACGTAACACACAAATATTGTGGCTTTTCCCATATGCAAGGTGTAGGCCTATAATAATCATCAATGGCTCGATAGCCCAACGTCTTGGCAGATATTGTCCTCCTTTCTCAATTTAGGCCTTCCAACTCCTCTCTTGCCCTCTGGTTTTGTTTTAAAAATTCTCATTGTAATTATTCTGTTATTATTCATTCGTATTATGTGCCTTGCCCATGGTCTATTAAGTTCAATGAACTTCACTATATCTGGCCCTTTGTACAACTGGTACTGCAATTCAGTATGCCCATTGACCTTCCACAACTCCGAAAATGCATCTAAGAATTCTTGTCTGAAATATACCCAGTCTTCCTTCATCAGACCTAGTAAAAGTCCAGGTTTCAGAGGTGTATGCCACTATGCCACCACTGGTGTTATAATACATACTTATTTACAAATGACTTTTAAGAAACCCGCAGGTTCATTGCTGCCCTCACTTAAGCCTGAGTTTTATAATAATAATAATAATAATAATAATAATAATGGTTTATTTAACCTGGCAGAGCAGAGTACGAAGGGAACTATCTCAGCACTAGTCTAGCCAAAGTGGTGTATAATTCTGTCTGAGAGGAACTGTAGGGCAGTTTCCGTATAGTGTATGTGTGTGTTATGTGTGATAGAGAGAGAGTGGGGCAGTGGTTTAGTTGGACCGGAATACTATTCTGGGAAATAAAAATGTACACATGTCAGAAACATGAGAATGCCAAACTTCAATCGTAGTACGAGTCCATCTGGCAATGGCTAATTTGATAAGGTTTGTTCAACTAAATCACTGGAAGGAGGGGTAGACAGAGAACGCAAATTCTGAAATGATCTTCAGTTATCGTTGATGCTTGGAATACCCTTGTCAATAAAAGGCTATAGCCGATAATGTTCGCCCATCTTATTTTATACCAGGATATGTCATGTGATGGGTGGCGGAGTCCTAAGCAAGACACCGAAATACATAAAAATATGTCACTATTACTGCATCGAACACATTATGAGGACCATAAACATTATTTTAGATGAGGAAGAAAACTTTAGAAAATGTGAAATATTTAAACAGTCTGTATAGCCACTTTGGGATACGTGGGAGCCAATACATGGTGAACAGTGCAGCTTAAAGCTTATGGTTTCAGTGAAATCTGTTGTCATAGCCCTAGATCATATACCTATACCCAGATTGCTCGGCCTTATAGACTTTGATGATAACTTTTGTCAGGTTTGCTATGCTGCCATCTAGTTGTTACATGAGGAGTCACGTCATAACTCCCATTTGAATTGCATTAGCAACTGTACTGCCATCTTGTGTTTGTTTACGGCAGATAGGTGGCAATCCTGGTGGTTGTTCTCTTCATAATGCTACCAATTTGAACATAGGGCTGATAGCCTATATATGATCTAGGTTATAAGTAACATTATGGGTACAATTGCAGTAGAAGTTTTTTTAAAGCGAGTTTTTGTAAGGTCAAGTATCATTCGTTATTAGGCTTTTGGAGTGCCTTCCATATCTACAAATGAATGCGCCCTGGACCAAATAATTTAAAACTCAAAGTACTTAATGAAAACTCTGAAGATGCACCACTATCTTCCTTTACTTTTCATGCGTTGGCAACAAGAATATCATACATTGATTAATCGATCATGAGTATTTGTACTTTACATATATGATTGAGGGATTCTAATAAGCCCAAAAACATCAAATTATCTAATTTCCCCTATAATCCTGCTAATGATCTGTAACATTAAATCCAGACATTTGAGATGGGCAGGGCATGTAGCACGTATGGGCGAATCCAGAAATGCATATAGAGTGTTAGTTGCGAGACCGGAGGGAAAAAGACCTTTAGGGAGGACGAGACGTAGATGGAAGGATAATATTAAAATGGATTTGAGGGAGGTGGGGTATGATGATAGAGACTGGATTAATCTTGCACAGGATAGGGACTGCTGGCGGGCTTATGTGAGGGCGGCGATGAGCCTTCGGGTTCCTTAAAAGCCATTTGTAAGTAAGTAAGTAAGTAATGATCTGTAACTGTGTGATGTCATGTTCGAAAGCAGCAGTCCATGTTCAGAATAGGTTGGATTCCAAACTATCACCTTATCTATCATATTATGTAGGTCTATATGATTATATTTCCTTTTACTATCTGCTTTCATGTCACGCAACAGTAAAAAAAAAAATAAAAAGATTATGTATATGGGCAACACTGATTAAGCATAGGTATACTGGGAACGGTATATTACTTCAACATTAGTGACCTACAAAGTAAGGCGATCATATTTTTAAACAAGAAAAGGGACATTTTAAATTTTTTTCTCAATGAAACAAGAGACAAAAGAGGATACTTAAAATTGTTTCGTCATAAATACGAAGGTTTTGAAACTAATAATAAATAAATAAATAAATAATGTGTAACTTCATATAGTGTCACTGGATTCACTCCAGCCAAACAATTCTGTAGAATTATTAGTGCAGGAGTCATTCCTCATTGATATTTTGCTTATAAATGAATCTACTTCAGTAAGTCCACTTTATCACACAACATTTTGTAAAAATTTACACAAGTGTGATTAAGGTTCACCTTATTAATCAATATAGCTTTCAACAGAAAGAAAACACAATTTTATGGAAAGATTTATTGGAACAGATACAGCAATTGTTGAAGATAATTTTCAACATATTCCCCGCTGGAATTGAGATATTTGTCATACCGTGGACTCAACAGAGAGGTGTAGATGACTGTCACACACTGGTTACGATCCCAGGCGGCGACTTCTACAACTCAGGAATACAAAAGTTAATCCTACTGTATGACGATCAGTTATTGTACGAAATGGAAATATAAAAATTGGAAATTTATCTTTTGAAGAGGTGGAGAAGTTCAAATATCTGGGAGCAACAGTAACAAATATAAATGATACTCGGAAGGAAATTAAACACAGAATAAATATGGGAAATGCCTGTTATTATTCGGTTGAGAAACTTTTATCATCCAGTCTGCTGTCAAAAAAATCTGAAAGTTAGAATTTATAAAACAGTTATATTACCGGTTGTTCTGTATGGTTGTGAAACTTGGACTCTCACTTTGAGAGAGGAACAGAGATTAAGGGTGTTTCAGAATAAGGTTCTTAGGGAAATATTTGGGGCTAAGAGGAATGAAGTTACAGGAGAATGGAGAAAGCTACACAACACAGAACTGCACGCATTGTATTCTTCACCTGACATAATTAGGAACATAAAATCCAGACGTTTGAGATGGGCAGGGCATGTAGCACGTATGGGCGAATCCAGAAATGGATATAGAGTGTTAGTTGGGAGGCCGGAGGGAAAAATACCTTTAGGGAAGCCGAGACGTAGATGGGAAGATAATATTAAAATGGATTTGAGGGAGGTGGGATATGATGATAGAGACTGGATTAATCTTGCTCAGGATAGGGACCAATGGCGGGCTTATGTGAGGGCGGCAATGAACCTCCGGGTTCCTTAAAAGCCAGTAAGTAAGTATGACGATCAGTTAAGACAGGCTAGCTGTTTGTAATAATCCCCACAGTAGGTTTTTCACCTGAAGACGAAGAGAGATCCACTCTTCGAAATGTTGTGTTATATTTTTGACAGCAGTGAAAAAAGTCCAAACTGCTGAACTATTGAGAAATTGTGTTTTATTTCTGTAAACGGCCCCAGGCAAACTTACTTTGTGGACGGCTCTCGTAATGCGCTCGATTGGCCAACAATTGTATAAGCACTTGTTTCGACATTATTAATGAGGTGGAAGAAAAAAAAAATAACTTTTTTATCTGCCCCATGAGAATGTTTCCTTTTTAGTCATATCCAGATAATGTATATATTAAACAGGTCAGTTTTTATGTCTAAAGGACTTATAGCTAGATTCTGAGGAAGAAATGTTTAAATACAGTAAAATTATACTAGTGAAAGATATACCTTCCCCTTTAAAAAGAAATGGTACCATGTATTGCCTCTTTTATTATTAATTGAAACATTTGACAACTCTGCCCGTTAATAAATTAGCTACAAATCTAAATATGTTGTTGTTTTCTAATGCCAGGTATTTGACAATAAAGTCATTTGACCTCTTGCACTCCAATATTTTTCAAAGATATTGTCATGGTTAGCCACTGACGCACAGATTTTGAGATGTTCTGAATCCATTTCTGGATTATTAGGTGGGTTATAGGCACTGTAAATTTTGAAATGTTGTTGATTTTTCCATACTTCGATTCTTATTAGTTCTAATTTGTCTTGATTATCCATTTTTTTTATGATTTGAAAATTTGTAATTAATTTCTTTGATGTACCTGCGAGAATTCCACTACTGATCTGTCTACCTTTGGGTAACAATTTCATACTAAAACCTTGTTGTTGGTAACGCTATAGCATCTATTAGATGCTTTATGGTTGTGCTAACAGATGGAGTTACAACAATGTGACGCTGAAACATGTGTTCAGGATACTGCCCAGCGACAGTCCTGATGTATTTATATATTTGTGATGATTGGTTAATTAATATTAACCCGGCACACTCACAGTCACACTCACATTCATACAAATTTCCAGACTCTAGACACCCAGGGAATTCTTCTTCTTCTTCAAGAAAAATTCACTGAGCGCCGAGCCCGGGAATCGAACCCGGGACCTCCTGATCTGGAAGCCAGCATGCTGACCAACAGACCACTGAGGCAGTCACTAAAACCTTTAAAATCAAAATATTTTAATTGGTCAGCATTAAGGTTTGCTTCTTGAATAATGAAGATATCTACATTATTATCTGAGAGCATATTGGCTAGTTCAGTCTTCTTAGCTGATGTTACACCGCCAGCATTCCATTGTAAGATGTTTAGTTGATTCTGTACCATTAAAGTAGTCCCCGCCCAGAGATCGATTGGGAGACTATTTTACCACCGGATAAGTTTACTTTAATGGTACTCATTTCATATTGGAGTGAAAATGGCAAGTTGTAGCCGATTTAAGTGAATACCATATTTTAACGTTTTGGTGGCTACTTCATTCACACACAACCCCCAGAATGTCTGGAGGACCACATCTGCCGTTGGTCAACGGGTCCACTGGACCTAGTTGGGAGATCTTGTTGATCACCAGCTTTCCCTCCTTAAGCCACTGGAGGACGATTTTAGTGCCATAGCAGGTCAGCACTAGGAACAGAAAAGTAGGAAGGGTAGGAAGGAAAAGGAAATGAACCCCTAGGCCTCGAATTTTTTTTATCAAGTTTGTTATTTTGTATCAGCCTAGAACATAACACATTAAAATGCTTGTCTCTATATTGTCTTGCAGTTTTGTTCGTGTCTTGTTTGGTGTTTGGTATAACGCTGGCCACAATGTCTGCAAATAAGGCAGTGACAAAAGCCCGTCCAGGAAATATGGAGTTCGCCAATGAGCTGTACAGGGTAAGTGACGAGGAACAGCACAATGCCTAGGCCAGGTCCACAGCATGGGGGAGACTGGAACAACTCTAAGCAGGCTGAGTTGGGGTGTCATAACTAAACAGCTGATATATATGCACTAAAAACTAAAAACTTTAAAAAATATGCATGCATTTATTCATTTAAATTTGTTTATAAATAGGCTGTGAACTGGAAATAAAAAAAAAACCGTAAGAATAGTATCAATAATATAATATTTATGACAGTGTCATCACAGTCTACTATATACAGACGCAAAGCTCAATATGTAGTAAAAATGCAAACATGGGTAGTTGCCCACCACTAGGATCGCTACTATCGCCTCATCATCACAGATCTCTCTCCTAGCAGACGACAAAATATGTTACACTTTCGTTGTGTGCTTTTGGCAAAATTAACACCTTCCTTCCGTTATTGAAATATTAAATGCATGAAGTTAATTTATTATTTTAATGAAGTATATTAAATTCCACCATAAACTCGAAGATACCTGCAAGAAATAGGTTAATATTATTTTTGTTTGTGCAAAACGAACTGAAGTTTACTATAATCGCATCACTCATTCAAGATTATAGCGATAATTAACTATGAAACCAATAAATATTAATTTGCATTTCCCTTTACAACAATAATAATGGCAATATGAATTAATGGAGTAACTTACATGTACCGGTACTTGTAGTGTAGGCTTACGTAGTTAACAAAGTAGGTTAAGCAATAATAATCACACCAGAATTGGAAATAAAACGTGATCAATAAATTTTATTGTAACAGACTTTTTCTACGTCTCTGGTAAAGTAACAAATAAAAATAACAACAAAATTAACAGCTATAATTAAAAACGTCCTTTGAAAAAAAAAAAAGTAGGCCTAAGCAATAATAATCCCACCAGAATTGAAAATAAAACGTGATCAATAAATTTGATTAAAACAAACTTAATTTTTCTACGTCTCTAGTAAAATATAATTATTCCAATTATTGTATTTTAGCCATTAACATTTTCATTACAACCAATAACGAACATTTCACAAGCATCAATGTGAAATACGCAACGAGCTAGCACTCGATGGAAATATGACACAGTCCAAAGTCGACCGTGGACAGTCTATTGTTTCTAATTGCTAACCGCTTGGAGCGCTTTATCATGAGATTTGCAAAAAATCACCTCAAGCTTCGCGACTGTATATAGTAGACTGTGGTGTCATTATACAGTCAAAGCTTCGTACAACAAAAACTGATATAATGGTAAACTCTGTTGCAATGATTAATATGATTGGTTGATTTTTTGCTACCCACAACATACTTTGTACTTAGTAAAACTGTAAGAATTGTAACTGTAAAACTGTAACAACTAAACTTGTCACATTTTTGTGACTCTTGGTCTTCAAAGTATACTGGTGGCTTGTGCAGCAAATGCTGCAAACTAAGTTCAAATAAACATTTTTCAGATTTATTTTCAATGAAGAATACCAGACATTCTGAAAGTTATTTGCTTCCATAATAATGAAAGATACTCTCTCTCGAGCCAATACTGAAGGGAACCACTCATATAAATATCTACACCACACCGCCATTAAATATATGAAAAAGACCCAACCCCACTTGATTAATAACTATAAAAAAATTTGATTTTTAATAATATTATTATCTTGCGTAAGTTTTATAGCTTTCAGTAACATATACTATATATTATATAGCCGCCACTCAGTAAAATATAGAAATCAAAATCTAGTTTAAGTTATTCTCTACATCTACTTATATAACTCCAAAACGTTTCACTTTCATATCATCAATATAGCATTAATATGTATAATTAATGGAAAAATAGTCACATCATGGCATTAACTACAATAATATTTCATTTCTAATGGTAATAATGTCATCAAACCACCTCAAGTTTTGTAGTTTTTAATATCCAATACACAGCTGTACCCAAAAAATTACACACCACAGAATCGAACCTGTAAATTATTTTTAGTAAGTTAAGTTTTTAATAACGAATTTAATTTGAGCTCTAAATATGTCAGCATTCTTGCAGATCATGGCCTTCGTGTAATATTGTTTACTGTAGTGTGTGTTTTGTTTTATTCTGAAATGCAATTAACTAGTTTAGCTAGTTCTCAAAACTGACGACAGATGGATTTTGGAAAATAGGAAAATTATGTTGAAAAATTGACATTTCACTGAAAACTACTATTTTTCTGAAAAACTTTGAGTTCCAAGCTTCAAAATGAGGGGTCATTAATTAAAATCCGTTCAGCCGTTTTCCCGTAATTTCCATTACCAGTTCAAATTATATATATATATAGATAGACTTTTAAATTTGCCATAACTCCCAGCAAAACTGAATGTAGATGGTTTGCAGTAATTCACAACTAAATGAATGATGACAAGCTGTGTGTTGTGAGTGCAGGCGGTGTGCAGCAAGGAAGGCAACGTGTTCATCTCGCCTGTGAGCCTGGAGGTCGTGATGGCTCTGGCTTACATGGGGGCCAGGGGCAACACAGCTCAGCAGATAAAGCAGAGTGTCCACTTGCCTGAAGATGGGGAAGACGTGAAGGCGAACTTCAAAGCTCTGATGGGCTCTTTGAAGGTAAAATGTTTGACTGGAAGAGCGGGCGTGGGATTAATCCAGGCAGAGACAAGCAGTTGTGTGCTGTATTTTATACCGGGACATCACTTTATTTTTACTTGCATTTTTATTGTACCTGGGTTTCTGTATGTACTTGACTCCCACCCCTTTCACTAATGTTCTTGCTCCCGTCAGCCACACAAACTTACGGCCACTGTTGCATTCGAAGTCTGCTAGCAGGGTAAAGAATATAGTGTGTTTCAGAAATATGGTTGCGTTTTCTATAGAAGAAAGAGCCTATATTATTGAAGCTTATTTCCAGGGGTAGGTATTTATGGAGATTAATTTTATCATTTGTGTTTTTTAATGTTGGTGTCTGCGGAGATTGTTGCAGATTGATTTGTACTCTTGGCGGGTATTAATGGAAATTTTGAAAAATACAATTATTTTGAAATTGGAGTATTAACTCAGTATGAATATTACTTTACAAATAATTAATATCAAACTTTCGTTGGATTCTGACAAAGGTGCGATATGGCCAATAGACAATACTTGTTGGATTGAGACTGTATTTAAAACACATTCATTAAACACGAAAAAAACGTGCAGCCCTCAAATTAACACTTTCAAATTATTAGTGAAATGTTGAATTCTCCGTCTTTCTTGTTCGCTAATGTAATCAGAACACCTGGAATACCATGTAGTGTAGCCTACTTCGATATTATAACAAATTTAAAAGAAAAAATAGTCCGAAAAAAGAACTCAGAATATGAAATTCGCTATAAAAGGACACAATAATAATAATGCGCGAATGTGTTCATATTTCGCTATTAGAACTCTATTTCGCGATTTGTCGTGATTATTTTATCCGCATATTATTAATCAGAATCACTTGATTCGTAAAGATTAGTAAAAATCTATTGTATATCTATAATGTAGTGATTTTCGCGATCTCCGTAAATACCCTCCCTGCTTATTTCGCACAGGTACGGTGTGTAGCATGACTGAATAACTTTACCTGTGTGGACTGAGCAGAAGTGAAGATTAGAGTTACCGAAAGTACGGTAATATGCTGAATAAAGTAACTATTTTATAATGAATACAACTGCCTAAAGAGTTGAGTTTGTGAAAAAAAAAAAAAGTTTTACTAGATCTACTCTACTGTATTTTGATAAAATACCATAGAAGTAATAAACAACTGAAAATCGTAATATCGTATTTCCCTGTAACATAAATGGATACACTACTTTTCTCTCCTCCTTTAGCTAGTAAAATGATTTGTTTACATATTGCACTAGTAACACCAAACTCCTGTAATGGAAGGGGGTAACAGTGTTTCCGAGTATAGCCAGGTTAATGTTAAAAATGTTGGTAAAAATAAAGTGATGTCCTTGTAGGTATGTAATTGGTAATGAAGATAGCTGATCAGTGTTACAATTTTCAGTTAAATAGGCCTAATTATAGTTCAGCTTAAAAAGAAACTTTTGGCTCTACTAACTTAAATATTTGTCCATGTTGAATCTTTCGTACACTACTTTTAACACTTGAATATAAATAATTGATTAAATGGCGATCTTACTCGTCTTAACATCATAAGGAAGACAAAACAAAAACTCAACAAACACAAAAAAAAACACAAAACACAACACAAACACAAGAACACAAGAAATACATCACACTAACATACGAAAACAAAAACACACACAAGATCGCATCCTTATTCAGAAAACAGAAATACAACATAGCATACAGAACAGAAAACACACTACAAAGACATCTCAACACACGAACAAATAAATACAACCACACAGGCGTATACAAACTCACATGCAATAGTTGCGACAGTTTCTACATTGGACAGACAGGCAGATCATTCCAAACTCGATACAAAGCACACATTAAAGCAATAACCAGAGGACACAATACATCTACATATGCCGAACACATAACTAATGCTAACCACACATACAATAACATAAATGCAGACATGAAATCCTACACATACAACCCAAAAACCAAAAACTCAACACACTAGAACAATATGAAATATATAGACACACTAAAACACACCCTGATCAAATTATCAACACACAGAGCAATTTCAGAACACACACACTATTTGACACAACTCTTCATCACACAAACGCACCCACACAACAGGCAGCGAAGTTGAGATAGCGTTGAGATCTAGTAGGCTCTGAGGATGGTGTCAAGTAGCACCGAAACAGCTGTAATTACATGCTTACGTAATTAACACGAGTTAGATCACCATTTAATCAATTATTTAAATGTTTGTGTACATGTTAAACCGTCATGCTAGGGAATTGAAGGTAAATGTCACCTTAGTGATCAGAGCGCTACCCACTATCGAAGTGATGCCTTCACTTAGTGAAACACTGCATGTTGAAGACTTGCAGGTTTCTACATATGAATTGTTCTGCCTGAGACGAAGCCAGGTCATTTCAGTATAAAACATGTATTTCATTTCCGCCAATGTACGGTTTAATAGAACTTCCAAAAATGTATGTTCTAATACAGCCAGCATCTGGAATAACTGCACACGTACAGTGATTGTTGGGAACATCTGTTCCAGTTCATGCTGGCACATTTACTGGAGTTTTCGAATTCTGGTTTTATTGCTTCAGACGCATTTACTTTTGTCATCCCTGACAATAAGTTGTGCAAATGTATTGACTTCCACGGAGTACCTTCTAATCATGCTCTTCTCTCGACGTAATTCTTCCTTCTTAGAACAACCTTTGTATTAGTTTTAAGTTTCTTCATTGCACAGAATTTTGTCATTAATTCGTAAATCATAGCTTTGATCTACAGGAGGAAGCAAGCAATGGTGCGTTTTTAAGAAGAAATACTGTTGCTGTTCTTGAATAAGTAATTCACAGTGTTTTGAACAATGGCTGTGTATTCGTCTTCAAGTGAAAAAATGGAGCTGTTTGTAGTGACTCGTAAGAATTCGCCCATTTTTCCAACTGAAGACAAAGATAGAACCAGTCTTTGAAAGGGTGCGAACTCATTCGTTAACAGCAATGGGAAAAGTGCAGTCTGTACTCTTCTTAAACATAGCTTTACTTTTTCCCGTGCAATTCTTATATTTTCTACTACATCTTCTCCATAATCATGCGTTACAAAAGTGTTTTTTTTTTTTTTTTTTCTTCCAATGACGTTCATTAGATGTGATTATTTCTTGTATCCCAGTAGATTGCTGGTGATTGGATTCTGTCCTTTTGTGTCATTCTATTGCACTGCATTGCAGTAAATGGTCCCAGACTGAACATGGTATGAGTCAGGTAATGAGGGAACTGTATATTTCAATGACTATTACACTTTTACTACGTCACACTACTTTCGACCAATAAAACGGCACGAAAGGACGTCTTTCAACCAATCATGGCTGCTTATCGCACAATTTTATCGCGTCCCTAGCATTTGTTTAATTTTATCGCGTCCCTAGCATTTGTTTATTTTTATCACTACCCTAGCATTTGTTTCTTTGTTTGCCAACATTTCAAACTGCACTGGTCTGGCCGTCAAAAAACAGAAAATTACAAACCACTCCAGTTGATGCACATCACTTTCAAATATGACTCGCATTTTGGCATTCAAGAACAAGAATGAATAAAGATCACTGGTCATATATGAAGAGCACCATTCGGACATCCTGAATAAGTTGAGGGATACACCATGTACATCAACGAGTTCACTTCTTTTACGCACACGTCCAATATAACATCAACTGAACCACCAACCACCAAAACATTCAAATTTGAAAATTGTACTTTCAATAATTGTTTCTTTTAAAATTATCCATGTTTATTTTTTATTTCATCATCGTTAATTAAAAAGTTTCTTGTTTATTTCATCATTCCTAATTAAAACTTTTCTAACACTTGTTTATATTATTAGGTTATGTTTGTTATAGCTTCTGCTATATGATATTATGGATAGTCACGTATCAGAGATTGTTTAATACTAATATTTATTGAAAATCATCTGTCAAGTGACGTTGATTACTGGGATCCGGATGATTGAAGTGGAATGCAAATGTTTTAATAAAAATGAAACTGAATCAACAAAGCCTTCTTGACTAGTAACAGTCCACAGAGTTCAATGATGATTCCATAGTTGGCACAACTGATACCGGTAACAAGAAAACATCATCATAAAACACTACTGCCATCTAGCGTAATGTTGAGATGATGCAATAATACATTTGAAGACAGTTGTATTTTCGTAAGCCAATTAATATTTTACTGTACACTTCGTTACTTCTAATCTTTATATAGCCTACTTTCTTCTAATCGTGTAATAGTCAATTAAATCCCACTCGAGTTTTGATTTTCTCTAGATAAATCAAAACCTCTAGTGAGATTACTGTTGATAAATATTTCCTAAGTTTGAGAAAATATATGAGATTCTTTAAATTGTTATTTCAGAGTACAGAAAACATGACTCTGGAGATTGCAAACAAGATATTTACACAGGAGAAATACAAGATTCTATCAGAATACAGGGCTGTGGCCGAGGAGTCATTCCTGTCGGGAGCCCAAGAGTTGAACTTCGCGGACTCTGAGGGGTCAAGGAAAATCATCAACAGCTGGGTGGAGGAGAAGACGAGAGACAAGATCAAGGATCTGATCCCGCCAGGTGGGCTGCACAGAGAATGTATGCAAAGATTTTGGTGGAGATCACATATCTGATGCTGAGAAACAGTTTTTGACACTAGTTTGACTGCACACATGTTCTCCTTCCACTCTAGTTGGCGATATTTTGCAGTAGGTACGTCAGAATCTTTGCTTGAAAAATATATATGATTCATTGGTTGTCATTTGGGAAATGAGGGTTTAATCAAATGATTGTCTTCTTTCAATAAATAGCCTGAAGATGGCTGAAACGAGTCAGCTAGGTATTTATAAACTTAGTTCACAATTGACACGTGAAAATGATCACCAAAAATTATATTCCTAAATGGGTACTGTATTATATAACCAAAAATGAAGTTCTAAATTTCTCTTGTAAAAATTTTACTATGTCGCTGTAACTTGTTTTCCCCATACAATTTCAAATGCTATTTCAGACATTATTAAATGTTTCAGTTACAGATTTTTCTCATGTATGTGTTTTTCTTCTTCAGACCTTCATCAAAACGTATAAATGAAGTTTTATGGTATATATAGGCCTAAAACATAGTATCTTGACTGTGTCAAAATTCAGCTCTGGGCATCTGTACTGACATCTGGGGCAGTGAATTCTCTTCAACATGTAGTAATTAGTAATAAGTAGTACTCTTCATATGATTGCGTCAGCTGCACTTCTTTAAATGTAATGATGTACCTCACATTTCTCGTATGCAGTGCCACCATTAACACATTCATTGCAGTACTGTACACGTTTACACAAATAACTTTAATTTACACTAACTATGTACAGTAGTGGCAAAAAAAAACCGGACCTACCCTTGTTGCTAATTTCAGAGCCTTGTTCACTCCAGAGCACAATAGACTGGTAACTAAGACTTTCGTGGTTCGAATCCTGTCTGGGAAGGAAACTTTTTTTTGTTCCTTATTCAAATTTATTCCCAATACTTTTCGATTGCTGGTAAAATTCGTACGCACATAAATTCTATTGCTAATAAAATTAGTAAAGGTATTTTTATTTTAAGATTATTAAGTCACAGTCTTGCTTCAACTTCTTTATTGACGATTTACTATGCTTTTATTCATAGTTATGGGACCCTGTTGTGGGGGAATCATAGCTTGACTGTTAAACTTCTTATTTTGCACAAAGAGCTGTAAGGATCATTTGTGGAGCTCCTCTAAGATCGCATTGTAAACCACTTTTTATGAAGTTGGGTATGCTTACCTTGCCTTCGTTATATGTTTTGAGCTGCCTTCTTTATGTGAAGAAAAAAGTTTTAAATTCAACTGCTAATTGTTACCTACATGATTATTCCACGTGTAATAGAAATAATATTTATCCTAACAAGAATAAATTTAGTATTACTGAAAACAGTTTTGATACGGTTGCAATAAGACTTTATAATAGATCACCTTCTTATATAAAGGAATCTTCTTTTCAATTAAAGGTCGCTCAAGACTAAATTGAAGACAAATCCTCTGTATTGACTTGATGAATATTTTAACATTAATTAGTATATTTTGTTTTTGACATTGCTATACATTTTTCTTAAATTCTCCAGCATTAAATATCTATCTATCTGGGAATAATAAGTTAATTCATCATCATATCCCTCACGTATTAGACCCTACAGGATCTGTTACGGTCTCATGCCAGAGCTTTCGTGGTCTTCCCAATTTCCTCTTTCCTCTTGGTACATAAGTAAGAATCTGTTTAGGCCATCTAGTGCGATCCATCCTTTCGACATGTTTTTTCCACTGAAGTCGATATTGTTGAACAAAATTAACTATAGGATCTATTTTGAGTTCCTGCAATATGTCCACATTTTTACGGTGTTCCAGCAAAGAGCATCCCGCTGTTCGTCTCATGAACCTCATTTCAGCTGTCGTCAGCCTTTGCTCATCAGCTTTTCTGATTGTCCATGCCTCGCTACCGTAAGTGAGGACCGGTCGAGCTAGTGTTTTATATACCTTTAGCCTTGTATGTTTCTGAACATGGGAGGATTTGAAGACGGCATTAATGACGCCAGTGATTTTTATAAATCTAGATATTTTGTTTGACATACCGGTATCTTCATCAGTGATGTAAGAGAGGTTATAACCTAAATAGTTAAATGAGTTAACACGTTCAATTAAAGTATTATTTATCATGATCTTACTTGGAATTGGGTTCTCTCCCGAAAATGCCATGACTTTTGTTTTCTCTTTTGAGATTTCCATATTGAAATCAGAGGCGATTATTTGCAAATTATAAATGGCTCTTTGTAAAGCATCCTCTGTTTTAGCGATAATAACCTGATCGCCGGCAAACATTAGTGTATCGAGAACTGTGTTTCGATTAATTTGAATTCCAGCATGATGACTTTGCCTCCAAATGTATAAAATATGGTTCATATATATAATAAACAACAGAGGGGAAAGACCGCACCCTTCAAGTCTCATAATAAGTTAATTAAGTAGTAAAATATTGCTGCAATGGAAAAGTATCGGGAATAAATTTGAATAAGGAACAAAAAAAAGTTTCCTTCCCAGGCAGGATTCGAACCACGAAAGTCTTAGTTACCAGTCTATAGTGCTCTGGAGTGAACAAGACTCTGAAATCAACTACAAGGGTCGGTCCAGTTTTTTTTTTGCCCTACTGTACCTTTAGTCTTAAGTTTTCTAAAGTCTCGTTTTTCATTTGAACTTCCTCTTGATTCAATCCTTACTCAGGCCGATAGCCTTTTACTGTGTTAGAGAATTGTGCCCACGCAACTGTGTTCCGCTGTATGCTATTAAAACGGAACGAGTTTGATTACAGGGATGCTGAACGATCTGACACGCCTGGTGCTGGTGAACGCCATCTACTTCAAAGGATTCTGGAAGAGGCAGTTTGATGCAGCACGCACAAGGCCAGGACCATTCCATCTGAACAGCAAGGAGGAGAAGACAGTTCCCATGATGCACTTGAAAGCCAAGTTCGGCTACACTGAGTCTGGTGAACTGGATTCCAAGATACTGGAGATGCCCTACCAGGCAAGTCACTGCCGGCTCCTGTTGTTCTCCCAGTTCCAATACGTGTTGCTTACTGTGATTATTTATCTTCGCAGGGTCAGGACATCAGCATGTTTGTAATTCTGCCAAATGACGTAGATGGAATCTCCAAGTTGGAGGAGAAATTGGCCGGTTCCAATTTGTCCGAAATACTGAAGCACCTGCCTGTGAGGGAAGTGGAAGTAACAATGCCAAAATTCAAATTGGAAGAAACTACAGACTTGAACGAGATCCTCCAGAAGGTGAGTTAAGGGTACACTAAGGTCAAATTTTGTCAGTTTTTTTTATTAAATCCGATTTTACGTTTTAACATTAAAAATTGTGTATGGTTCAGTCTGAACATTTTCATGCAGATATGTTCCCTACAATCAGCTGTTTCAATCGACATTTAATTAAAAGGTTGCATGCTTTGGGTGGCACTTCAAATTTCTAAACTAAGTATTTTCCATTTGATTATTATTTTCTTACATATTGCTTTACTAAAAATGTTACTCTTCCAAATTTTATACTATGTACATGATTTTTTGTGGGTCTACTTAACGGTATAGCAGGATTTTCCTTAAACCACAAGATTTTGGGAAATTTTTTTTTTCTGCTAGATATCACAATTTTTGTCTGCTTTTGTATATCACTATGTAAAACAATTTTTTATTAGCTGTTGAAGAATAATCTGAAAGAAATAAATATTAAGTTATGTGGCAGGGAGTTTGAAAGGTATGTGGAGCAAATTTCAGGTAAACATTCTGAAATTTGTAGGAATAGTAGTGGTTTTTCCACATGCAACTTAAATTTAAAAATGTTAATTAATATAATTATGGGCCAAATGAGATGGAATTCTGTACAGAGGCTTTTGATATGTAGCAGGATATGTGTCAAATTTTTATAATTTTATTGTAGCTCAAACGGTTAAAAAAATTGAAATGTCACCTTACTGTATCCTTAAACTTCAGTTCTGAGTTTTATAGCGTAGGAATAGATGAAAACTTTTTTTTAAGTTAATTCAGGCATACAGAATGATGGTTCAGTGGTTTTTTTGTTTTTTTTTTGTTTGTTTGTTTGTTTGTTTGTTTGTTTGTTTGTTTGTTTGTTTGTTTGTTTGTGTGCTTTTTTTTTTAAAGCATCTTCCAGCTTTTCGAGTTATAATAGTCTGATCCATTTAGGTATGGATAATACTAATTTATTATTATAAGGCTATTATGATCGTAGGAAAAATTTCTTGCAGGTTATATTATGATTAAAAGATGGGATTTGCATGTATGACAATCAACAATGCATAATCTGAAAGGACAAATGAAAATCATGGATGATTAAAATGGCTACTACAAATCAACAGCGGACACAATGTGTTCTTTGGTATGCTAAATTTGAGAGTGCTAAAACAGTTCAAAGGGAATTTCCCGGGATTATGGTGTGCATAATGTACCTAAATATGATTCCCTAATGTTGTGGTATCGAATATTTGTAGAAACAGCTTCTGTGTTAAAAAAACATGCAGGAGGTCGCAGGCGAAACCCAGTACGAGAAGCAGCTATCTCTTGGCTTGGTTCCCAAACTCCCCAGATCTAACCTCTCCCGACGTTTACTTTTTCATGTTGGGTTTTGTTAAAGACATTGTCTATTCACAGAAACTCAGGAACATTGATGATCTGAGAGTAGAAATTACTCAAGCTTTTCAACAAATCACCCCTTTTATGTTACAACGGACATGGGTTGAATTGCATCACTGTTATGAGTTGTGCAGGGTGCGCAAGGGGTGTGATGTTGAGCTCTGAGGAATCTCCTGTCTTTTAGTGTTGTATGCATAAAGTTTCAAGAAATAAATGTTTTACGGTGTTTTTATTTTATCTGTACCCAAACAGATCATCGTGTATATGCTTTATGTTGAAAGAAATGAGGATATGCAAGAATTTCAAATAAAACCAGTCTCACAGTTTATAAACAAGTGCAGTGGAAAAACCATGGCCAACAAATGAATCGTAATAGATTTCCAAAAGCCATGCTTCAATACATTTTCCAAGGAACGAGATCTTTGGACTGTCCTAAAAAAAGGTGGACCGAGAATGACTCACTGAGACTGTAACGAGCCATGGGCCTTATACCTGTTTGGATGATGATGATGATGATTATTAATATTAAATATGAGCCTGTCCAACACCATGTTTATCTACCACAAATTCCACTTGGTCTTTCTAGGATGTCTGTAGCATGAAAGCATAGGTATTGTGTGGATAACAGAGCATCTTACTCAGAATACTCGTGTATCCGTGCTGCAGGCCAACGAAAATCCGAATAGATTTTTGTAGAACTGCTTCAGTCTTGTTTGTCTGTGTATGCAGATGGGGATGACTGACATGTTCTCTGAGTCGCGTGCTGACTTCTCTGGGATATCTGGGGCGAGGGACCTGTTCGTGAGCAACGTGCTGCAGAAGGCGTTCATCGAGGTGAACGAAGAGGGCAGTGAGGCTGCCGCAGCTACTGGTGAGTTGTGTGCTGCACAGAGTTGTTTCTTGTTTGTTTTGTTGGGTTTCTGTTTCTTGCATATGAACTTTTCTTCTCGTGTGAAGCTGATTTAATTTTAAGCACCAGTGGAAGTCGATACGATAATTCAGCCATCTGTATTTGCATGATAATGCAGAGCATGCACGCTGTTTGTACCTGCAAGCAGAAGTCTTGGAGTTCATCTTGGATTGGGGGTAAAATTATTTAACTTTCTCATAGGAGAAAGTATTGCAGTACTGAGGAAATGAGTTTTAGGTTTTAATACACCCAAAAAAAGAAAAAAAATTCAAGCAGTTGAGTGGTTCTCGTAAAGATGTCTATCTGCTTATGCTTATGCAAATGTACATTTTTAACAGAATTGTTTGGAATCGTTTGATGAATAATTAATAACTATAGACTGACAAATCGAACTGAAACCCTGACCGAGTTACTATGTGAGCGCTGGCTGTCTTGGGGAGGAGCAAGTGAGAAAGCACGGGGGGGAGGGAGAGAGCACTATGCACTATGTACTTGCAGGTCCACTCACAGTTTGTCAAACCTGCTAACAAAAGCGTTAAAAGGTTGACTAGTTGCCTGCAATGCTAGCATAATGGAACCTTCCTAGCCGACAGTCGAGGCAAAAATGAAGAATCCGTCATTGTGGTAATACTGGAGAGTGGTTCTTCTATTGGTCGCGATGCCCACACACACCCTGTCAGATATTTACGTGGTGATTGGTGACTGAATGACGAGGAGCGAGGGGGAGAGAAGAAAGAAAGAGAGAGATTCCAGAAGTTGGCGTGTTTTACGGGGTTTCACTTGAAGTTGTCAAACTATAGTTTAATATTACGGATTCAAAATATGTGAACAGTTGGCAGTTTCATTACTTCAACAGTACTACAATGTATGTGGTCGTCCTTGTGGTCGTGTATCTTGTGAGGTGTGTGGCTTAAAACTGACTATGATGACATTGAAGCAGAAGTTCTTCTTCTGGAGGGAAATACATCTGCAGGTCCGTGTTAAGAGTACAGGCTGAAGACAAAATTCACTTTCCATTTCTCGCCCCTGTTGAATTTATCAAAATTGAAAGGGAGAGGAGATACAGAATATCGGGAATGAAGTGGTCGTTTGATGTCTTCTTCTAATGGCCGACATTGAAGGAGATTCCATTTGTTGCCTAGCAATCCAGTGGAGTGCAGTGATGTGCATTTCTTGGAGGTGTATGTGTAATCAAATTAATGGTAGCTCGAAATGCCTGCTGTTACAATACCTGGCACATTAATAGAATCACCTACAATTTTTCGAATACTGTACTTCATTTTAATTATACATTTATTGCAATTTTATATACAGAATGCAACTATATTTTCAGAACGAATTTTGAACAATAATTTACATTTTCAGATTTAAAAATGATAGTTATGAATGATGAAGGAAATTGTTACACTGTTAAAAGCATGAAACCTTTCTGTGAGAAAAACAGTCGTCTTTTGCCTTAGCTCGAAAATTCTCCGGATTTGAACCAGTCAAGTATTTGTAGGGAATGGTGAGGAAGGGAAGAGATCTTTAGGCTGTCCAAAAAAAAAGATGGACTGAGAATGACTCACTGAGACCGTATTGGGCCTTGGGCCTTATACTTGTTTGGATGATGATGATGATGATGATGATGATGATGTCTAAACAGATTAGTACAATCAAAGTGATTAGAGTATGCCATGCATACAGAGTTGATGTTATGGAAGCATAAGGGAGAGCCATAAAATTTAAAGACTTCACATGGGCTTAAATAAACATTCTGTCAGTTTGTAATATGAAAATGTAAATATTGTTCAGAATGTGTTCTGAAAATGTAGTGAAGATAATATAGTTTTATTTTGAAATATAAAATTGTAGGTGATTGTATTAATGCTGCACGCATTGTATACTTCACCTGACATAATTAGGACCATAAAATCCAGACGTTTGAGATGGGCAGGACATGTAGCACGTATGAGCGAATCCAGAAATGGATATAGAGTGTTAGTTGGAAGGCCGGAGGGCAAAAGACCTTTGGGGAGGCCGAGACGTAGATGGGAAGATAATATTAAAATGGATTTGAGGGAGGTGGGATATGATGGTAGAGACTGGATTAATCTTGCTCAGGATAGGGACTGATGGCGGGCTTATGTGAGGGCGGCAATGAACCTCCAGGTTCCTTAAAAGCCAGTGAGTAAGTAAGGTGATTGTATTAATGTGTGCAGGTGTTGTATTACACACATATACACAAACACATACAAACACAATTTGAGTGATTATAGGCAGTTTTTGGACTTTTCTTAGTACCACTGTGTATCTGTAAAAAATACAGAGATAATTAATGACGAATAAATCTTGATATTGCTACACATTGTACTGAAGGTTTTAACGAACATCACACGTACTGATGTGTAGCCCTTTGCACCTCTGCCTACTATGTAGTTGATTATGATGAAGAACCCTGTTCAGGTTGGGACACCCACGAGGTAGAATTCTGTTAGCCCTGTATGATAAGATGATATAATGTGTTCATTTATTTAACCTGGCACAGATAAGGCCATCAGGCCTTCTCTTCGTCTCTACCAGGGAATTACAACTACAATGTTAAGAATAGAATTAAAATTATAATTACAACTAATATTAAATTTACAATTACAATATTTGCCATAACTTATACCCGAACCCTCGTATTTGGGGTTATTGCTATTAGTTTGTTTTTCTCTTTCTTTTTAGCTGGCATCATAAGAGCGAAACGTGCATTTATAGAAGCAGAGAGTTATGAATTCATCGCAGATCATCCATTTGTTTTCTCACTACATGACAAACACTCACATAGAATATTGTTTTTAGGCAGATTCTTGGTACCCATAGAACAGGTTGTACTTCATGAAGAATTGTGAAAATTGATATTTTTCCTGTGAAGGGTTGGTGTCTGCAAATGTTGGTAGTGATTAAGACAAGAACTTCACTTTTATAAAGTTTAGTTCTGAAGTGTTTTCAGAATGAATTATGTAGTCAAATCACACCAATATGCCTGCACTAGTAACAAGTTAGCTCAGTGAAGCATAAGGCTGGTTGTATTACCGTTATTAGGGGCGCATGTGTCATCTGTTACCGCAAATGATATGTTCTTCTTGAGGTTCAGTTTGTAACGCTTGTCATTAAAACATAAAACTTTAAAACTTCAAACTTTTGAGAAGTGTTAAAACGTAATTTAGAAAAGGTAACATACCTTAGCTAACTGGAGGCATCATTTATAAATTAAAGGAGATTAGAAAGAACACAGGAGCAGTGGCGGATTTACAATTCTGCCACCCTTTTTTTTTTAATTTTTACCCCTCTACTTTTCATCCTTTATAAGCAGTGGAATAAAATAGGCCTTTTAATGCTGAGTTTATTTTAAGGAGGGAATTGGAACTTGAAATTTAAAAGATATCAGTTTTTAAACATCTTTCAACTTTTCTTCTGTTAAGTAAATTTATAAATAATATTTCAGACATTTCCATTTCTTCCAAGACACTGCCGTCCCTAAAATTTGAAGCCTACTTAGTTTATTGCTAAACAGGCTTGTAGTTTCTTGCATTTTCTCTCAAGGGGCTGGATAAAGACAACTAAAATAAAAGATTAGCAGGCGAAACAAATTATGTAGTAAGATGAGATAAGATCTTCTGGTGTCTCTTTTCTTTTAAAAACAGAAGTACGAAGGATAAGGTGGGAAGTGCCATGTGAAGAATTTGCCCTTTTCATTTGCCATCAAACTGTTTTTGTTGTTGTCAGCTGCTCAGTGAGACAAGGAATCTCTCAACTTTGTCTCAGTTTCACTCACTTACGTTGTAGTCTGTGAGTAATGCAGTATGTCACGTGATTACAACGAGATGAGGGCTCCTTCACAGTTCATTTTAAGCTGATTAAGGAAAGAAAAGTGTGAATGGCTAATGTATTCTATCAGGAATCTCATAGAAATCGCATTGCATCATAAGAGAACATCAGTCATTCACATTTTCATAACTTATATTTCTCTGGACTGTGTAATCAATCAGAACGATGGGTATGAATACAAAGGTTGTATGTCCATAAAACATTATTTATGGGAAATGGAAAAATACATTTTTGAAAGCCGTGAATCATGGGATTTTATCTTGTCATTATCATTTTATGGTATTTCCTTCTAGGAGGAACATACTATCTTTGTCCAGAATGCAGATTACACCAAGACAAATCAATCGGCACCAATAACTCTTTTTTTTTTTTCTTTGGTTTTTTTGTACATACAACTTTTTGTGCTCTTAGCCATCGAAAATATATGCTATGATTGACCGTTTGGTTGGTGTTGACGTGTTGCGCATGTCTGGTTTATACTGAGTTGCATGGAAATGAGTGGGGTACGTAAATTGTGTGGCTGGCTGTCACAGTCAAAGGGACCAGACGTTAAAATTAATTGAAAATTGTTATGTAGGTATTTATACACCTGTGTGTTAGGGAAAGAAGTGCTAATATTTCTCAAGTGATGAAATGAAAATTGCTCTGCAGTGTTTTGCTTAGCAGTAAATTCAGCCAGCAAACGAGTAGGCTGACGTTAGTTTCTCATTGTCCTTTGTTACTCAGATATTTGTACTTGCTTCCCTAACACTCTGTATGCAGATGTTTTGTAGTTCCTGTTTGATTTTAAATTGACTTTTACTTAATAGATTTGTAATACGAGTTGTTTTTAGAAGGAATTTTTTAGACCTATTTTTTTTAGATGCTTTTCTCAAGGAATGTATTATTTTTTAAACATTCTACAGTGATAAATACTCCATAAGATACAGATATAGTACGCTATTAAAATAACAGAACAAATGACTGATGTTATCAGATGTTAGTAAGTTGTGAAAATGACTGCTTATACTTCTGAATAAAGAAATAAAATCCAAGAATGTAGTTTAATTGGATTTGACATGGCCTGAGTATCAATAGAAATGGAATGCCTAGAATACAAACCAAGAGATTTCAGGCTGAAAGGGAAACCTCTGAAGGGACTATAGATGAGGTCGAATCAGGCAGGCCTACTCAGACGTAATTCATGTTTATTATTATTATTATTATTATTATTATTATTATTATTATTATTATTATTATTATTATTATTATATCATCATCATCATCATCATCATCATCATCATCATCTGATCTTTTAGAAGTCTGAAAAATTCACTCATAAGTCTTTGGAAAGGGACAAAGGAAAAGGGCATGTTTGTGTTTGTACTCAATTCTATAAGATGCACCCTAATTTTAAGATCTATTTTGATGAATACAATGATTGACTTCGATATTAAGTTTATCAAAGCTTGCATTCCAATATTTTGAGAAGCTAAGTTCCCTTAAGATATTGTAAGTTTATTTCAACTCAACAATAACTCTTCACTCTCTACAATTTAATTTCTCTCCCGTCAACAATGGGATTTGCTCTCCACACAGTAACACAGTATTCGTTATTGCACTCCACAGACGACAATGACAATTTACTTGGAATATTGAGAACAACAATGAAGTGAATTTTAACTAATGTTCACAAAGCACTATTTACAAATCAGAACTGTCAGTTCTCAGTTCACAGTTCTTCTAGCTCAGTCACTCGAGTTCACAGTATCTCGAACCACAGACCTTCAGAGACAGTCCACTGTACTCGAACTCAGGTCCCTCCAACTGCGGTCCACTGCACTCGAACTCAGGCCTTCGGATGCTGACACAGTTGCGGACGCACACTCAAGTCGAACTCCGGTACACAAGACTGGCTGGCTTGCTCTGTTCACTGACTGTAACAACGCTGGCTTACTGACTGAATGAATGGCTCCTCTCGAAGGCTGGTTTTCTTTTATTTGCTAGGCAACACTTCGCGAACCTTCGATCTCTGGTCGTTTCCGTCACTCGATGATTCGGCTTCCAGAGTAATCTGTCACGCTGCTGCTCCCCTCTCTACTCTCCCGCGGTCGCTCTTTCCCCTTTCTCCCCTCTACTCCCTAAGCCACAGCACATGCCACAGGAAGCAGATGCGCGCAACCTCCACGCCGGCCGGCCTTGCACTTCCTTCTGCTGGTCGTGAGTTCGAATCTCACTTCGCTGTCACAATATTAAATTTTAAATTAGAAGGCATATGGACCTGTCTAATGTATGGGCAGTCACAGCACATTGTTGCCCGATTGCAGAGTGGAATATGGCAGTAGAGAGAGGGGCAAAAATAAGATAAGTTACATAACAAGCCAATTGACAGAGCGAAAGCATAATAATTATGGTACACTCATAGAAATAAATGTAATGTGGGTGTTTTGCATAATTTAAATGAATTAAAATAATTATCATTATCCGAAACAACATATTTGCATGGGAAGCATCAGGCAGAGGAACTACCAGCACCTCTCCTTCTTCACTGGTGTCAGTGTATGAGTTATGTCTTGAAGATTCATGTGATTTCTTTCTGCTAATATTCTTCGTGTAATTTTGGACATGTGTGACGCCTCACACCCAATCCGCCACAGACTTCACCAGATTTTCTTCCTTCCGAGAGAATACGAGGCACTGAATGCTTTTTCAATAAGTAACTGGGCCTGAGAAAATGATGTGTTTTTACACACTTCCTCAGAAGAGAGTTCTTTGAAAAAATTGTACACATTGAATACCACATGTCTTGCCTGTTTGTGTGTTTTCTTTTTTTTTAGTGGTTGTTTTACGATGCTGTATCAACATCTCAGGTTATTTAGCGTCTGAATGAAGTGATGAAGGTGATAATGAGAGTGAAATAAGTCCAGGGTCCAGTACCGATAGTTGCCCAGCATTTGCTCATATTGGGTTGAGGGGAAACTCCCGCAAAAAAACTTCAACGAGGTAACTTACCCCGACTGGGATTCGAACCCGGGCCACCTGGTTTTGCGGCCAGACGCTCTAGCCGTTACTCCACAGGTGTGAACCTATTTGTGTATCACCCTACCTTTAACTATACGTACATAGCAAGTTCCACTTGTACTAGATTTGCTTAGAGGCGTAGTAACTACTTTAGTTTCAATATACACATGCAATAAAAGTGAGTTCAAAAGCTATACATTATATACGAAATAATGAAGTATAAAGTATTGTTTTACACGCAAATAAAATTAAGCAAAGTACATGCTTGAACTGTCACTACACAGCCTTCGCATTGAAACTGAGATCCTTGATAAACCCATGAACTGCATTTACACGAGACAGTAGGTTTATTTAGTCTACAAGTGATAACTAGGGAACCATTCGGATTACAGCTGGTGTCTTGTGCAATCTTATTCAGAATATTGTGAACTTTCCAATTGTACAACCATATCCTCCTGAACTTGTTATATGTTTTAATTTGTACAACGAAAGATTTGAACTGTGGATGAGCATGGCAACATGGCTTTGCTCACTGGCTAGACAGCAACTAGCTCTCTCTCTCATATTCCTTCGTATTCTAATCCTAGTTTAATCTAGTTAGTGTTGGTAAAACTGCATCCATTCCACAGCATTCACACGAAATGCTTACTGTTCACGACTAAAGAGTGTGGCAAGTTATTACAATGTTTGTCTGTTTTCTGTATAGACCCCGGTTTTGTTGAATGCACATGGCAGCACCATAGCTATTTGTTTCTATCACCACTAGCCACCTTGGATCAGATTCATGTGCTTGTTTCATTTTCAGATCTTTTATCATAATTATGTTCCATTTTGAATCTTGCATACACTACTTTTAACACTTGAATATAATTAATTGATTAACTAGTGCACTTACTCGTGTTAATTATGTAAGATTTGTGCGGCTTACAGCTGTTTCAGTGCTTCACGCACCATCATCAGAGCCTACACTAACATATGAAAACAAAAGCACACATAAGATCGCATCTTCATTCAGAAGGCAGAAATACAACATAACATACAGAACAGAAAACACACTACAAAGACATCTCAACACACAAAAAACACAAACAAATAAATACGACCACACAGGCATATACAAACTCACATGCAATAGTTGCGATAAGTTCTACATAGGACAGACAGGCAGATCATTCCAAACATGCTACAAAGAACACATTAAAGCAATAACCAGAGGACACAATACATCTACATACGCCGATCACATAACCAATGCTAACCTAACATACAATAACATAAATGCGGACATGGAAATCCTACACATACAACCCAAAAACCAAAAACTCAACACACTAGAACAATACGAAATATACAAACACACTAAAACACACCCCAATCAAATTCTCAACACACAGATCAATTTCAGTACACACACACTATTTGACTCCACTCTTCAACACATTTCAACAATCAAACACACCCACATAACAGGCAGAGAAGTTCGAGATGACGCAGAGATCTAGTAGGCTCTGAGGATGGTGCGTGAAGCACTGAAACAGCTGTAAGCCGCACAAATCTTACATAATTAACACTAGTAAGTCCGCTAGTTAATCAATTAATTATAATTATGTTGTTCTCAGCAACGAGACTTGCTCTTATCTTTAATTGCAAATAACATTTTAGGAATTTTATTTTCATGAATTTGTCTGATAAATATTACAACTCTCATCTTAGCTACATTATCTGAAAGTAAATCTTAACCTTGTGGAATTTGATCTGTTTTGCTTGTGCTGTTCGTTTTCTTTCTACTCAGAAAAAGAGAAATTGAAGTGAAGTATGTTATTCAATTGATAGATATCGTCAATCTTTTAATTTCGAAGGTATGAGGGCTTCAAAATCATACTTGGAAATAATTACATGTGCTAAATTGCGGACTACCACTGTCTGAAAGCCACTTCATGTGTGCAAGAATTCAGACTAACTTCATCATACGATTCACACAACAACACGTGAGATTTTATGTGTCTGTGTGTCCTTGCTTCCCAGCTGTCATCACGATGCTGCGCAGTATGCCAAGGTCTCCCCCGCAATTCATTGCCGACCATCCATTCACTTTTTTGATCCAGGACAAGGAATCAGGAATTGTTTTGTTTGCCGGCAGGGTTTCACATGTTTAGTTTGTGCAGGTAAACTAAGTTACTAGTAGCATGCTGTATTGTAATTGAACATGTAAAATGAAGTCTTAATGCAATAAATACCTTAATTTGAGGTGTGAAATTAATACATTAACTTTTTGTGTTTATAGTAAAAATGTTTTTTAAGCACCATTGTGTAAAATTAATTCTTAGAACAAAAAACTTTTATTAGCTAAAGTCTGATTTGCTATTTTATGCAACTTATATAGCCAGATGGTAATGGACATACCTGTTCAATGTTACAATGTTCAGATGAATAACTACTTTCAGTTATGTTACAAAAACCATGAAACTACCAAAAAGAAAAATACAAATGTGCATAGTTATATGTTGACGACACATTTTGCTACAACAACATAACACTCAATGAACGCTCTTGCTTAAATTAAATGGCAACTGACAATTATAGCAATTTAAAAATCAACAATAGAAATATTACAAACAGCTGCTCAGGAAGGATAACCATGAGTTACAGGTAATTTCGTTCAATTTAAAATGTCCGCAGACAGAAAAGGTCCAGTCAAAAATGTCCAAGTAAAAATCGTCCAAGAAATTTAGTCCAAGCAGCAAATGTCCAAAACGTTGTTGTTGTTGTTGTCTAGTGCCTTGCATTTGGCAATGAAGCCATTAGCAGTCGTGCTTTCCAGTACTTTTGAACTGTAGTTTCTTCTGATCTTAATGCTTCACAGGTCCAAAAAGTAAAGAGATCCAAAATGTAATATGTCCGATATACGAAAAGGTTCAATAAGCAATAAGTGTGATATACTAAAAGGTTCAATACATAGCAAAGTCCACTATGCAATAACATAACTTATGTAAATATATGGCGTTTTATTGAACATCTCAAACAGCAACAAAGCCAAACAGAAACCAAGGTCTTACAATTACTTGCAGGTCACACTAATATGTTGTTGTTTTCTGATGCCAGGCATTTGACAACAAAGTCATTTGATCTCTTGCACTCCAATATTTTTCAAAGATATTATCATGGTCAGCCACTGAAGCACAGATTTTGAGGTGTTCCGAATCCATTTCTTGGTTTGAGTTGCACAATGGGCAGTTAGGGGACTGATATATTCCAATTCTATGCAGGTGTTTGGCCAAACAATCATGGCCTGTTGCCAATCTAAATGCAGCTACAGACGATTTTCGTGGTAAATCGGGAATTAACTGTGGATTATGATGCAGAGAGTTCCATTCTTTCCCTTGAGATTGTGTTATCAAATTTTGTTTGTTGAAGTCTAAGTATGTAGATTTAATAAATCTTTTCACAGAGTAATACGTAGATTTAGTAACAGGTCTGTAAGTAGCAGTGCTGCCCTTCTTTGCTAGTGCATCCACATTCTCGTTTCCCAGGATTCCACAATGGGATGGTATCCATTGGAATACAATTCTTTTAATGAGTGATGTTAATTGAGAGAGCATTTTAGTTATTTCTGCTGTTTGAGATGAAGGTGTGTGTCTAGAGACTATTGATAGAATAGCTGCTTTGGAGTCTGACAATATAACTGCATTCTTAAATTTATTGATGTGGCATAGAAGATTCCTGAGACTTTCACTTATTGCAACGATTTCTCCATCAAAACTTGTTGTTCCATATCCAAGAGATCTATAAAGTGAGAAGAGACAGCACGTAACACCTGCACCGGCACCTTGTTCTCTGGAGATCAAGGATCCGTCGGTGTATAAATGAAGCCAGTTTTGTGGAGGGTACCTAATATTAATTGTCTATAAAGACAGTTGTTTCATTATTTCATTGCTTACTTCTGATTTCAGTATTTCTTCTGTTAAATTTAGATTATATTCTATATTTAATAGAGTTAAAGGGTTTGGTTTAATTTGTAAGTTTTCTTTTAAATTCGGGATATTGATTTTCTTATTTAATTCTTGAACCATGGATATGAATCAATCTACAGAGAGGACTGTATGAATGCCAATTGTTACCTGGTAATGTGATAAGTTTTTCATATTGAATCAGTGCTTTTTCTTCTATTGTCATTTTGATGCTGTTAATATTAGTGAGGAATCTCATAGAATCTATTGGAGTTGTTTTGATTCCACCAGTAATGAGTCTGAGAGCTTGGTTTTGAACATATTCTGTTTTGTTTATGAAAGGTGAAACAATTAAAATTTCTCCGCAGTATGTCAGCACTTGCTTATAAACATTTTGTATGTAGTGTTCAAAGTTGGACATTATGTAACAGACCTTTTCAGTAGTATTGGATCTTTTCCATACCCTGAACATTAAAAGCATGTGGACATACTCGTATGTTGGACCTTTCTGTATTGGACATTATCTCTGTTCACCTATTCATTTCCATGTCAGAGAGTATCAGACTTATTACTTTGGTGCTCTGTACCAAACGAAAGCAAAGATCAAGATTGCATATGCGCGGTTCATAGTATAACACAAAAGTGAAATTCCTGAGTATGTTGTGAAGAACGAAACAAAATCTAAAATTTATTCAGGTTGAAATTAAAATAAGGGTTACATAGTCTTCAAAATTTCTCATATTTTTATGAAAATACAATTCATCGTCATATATCCGTTTATAGCAGTAATTCGAAATAATGAAACCGACTTCAGAGGGTTGTAATTATGGTGAAGTGCTGGGGGGGGGGGGGGGTATAGTAAAAAAGGATGCTTCTTATTTTTATTGCTATCTTTAAAATTTCGATATTTTGATGCCTTTGACCATAATTTATGTTTATTCGGCAAAATGGCATGTTAACTCATAACAGTCAGGTCACATTAGTGCTGCTCATCGGAGTGACTACTACCGCGGAGGAATCGGAGATTACGAATAAAGCTCTCCACCGGCGATCTCCGGTACTATCTTAGGTGGAACAGGGGGCATACGGAGGGGTGCGGTGGTTTGGAGCGAAGCGACAGTTGGAGGATGTAGAGCTCAAGGACGACCAGCGCGTATGGACTGAGGATAGTTGTGAGTGGAATAAAATGTCACCAAATCGTATATCCGTCGCATGGAAATTCTTTAATTTAGTTGAAGGTAATAATAAAGTCGTACGCTGT
The DNA here is from genome assembly GCF_040183065.1 of Periplaneta americana. Classification (NCBI taxonomy): domain Eukaryota; kingdom Metazoa; phylum Arthropoda; class Insecta; order Blattodea; family Blattidae; genus Periplaneta; species Periplaneta americana. The sequence continues at coordinate 207,317,872 of NC_091119.1, read as the reverse complement.
GAACACTGTGGGCGAATTTACTCTAAGGATGGTAGTACTTCGAATTTGTTAGACCATTTGAAGCGATCGCACAATCGCGAACTTGAAGAAAGTAAGTAAATTTAACTGTTCAAAACACTTTAGAACTCTTTTAAAAAGTGTGTTTACTTTGATTTATATATAAAAGTTCTAATAAATAATTTCGTGGTTTTGTGTGCAGACAGAGTAACATTGCGAATGAAAAACTGAAAAGCAGAAGAATTTCAGCAAGAAAGGACCCTCTAAGATTGGTCCAGCATATTGTTACGAGATGAAACTCCAAACTTCAGTGATGAGCCGCTTACTTGAAATGAAATATGAGTTGGTGATTGCGTTGCCAGAAAAGCCAAACGCTCCTAGGACACTAACAGGTCCGTATTTGGAAATCTCTATGGTGTGGACCAGGTTAGGTAGATTCTCTGAGTAGGTCTAAATTTTAAAATATAGGTATGTAAGTGTTTAGGCTACATTAAGAGCCGCGGTTGTGGTACTCGTACCTGCTGTGAAAAATAAATTATTACCATTCAGATACACATTGACGGTTAATTAGTGATATCATCGTTTTCGTAGTTTTAAAATTACGCAAAATATTTGATACGATTTTTTTGAACTGCTTTAGTGCTATTGTACCAAAGGTCCACAGTCTAGAAAAAAAGTCTTGAAATTTCTATAAAACGTAACTTTCGAGGCAATAAAAATCATACATAACTTATACGGAATATTTAAAAGGCAACTTGAGTTATTGGATTAAAATATTGAGTTTCATTCTGAAACTAAAGAAACGTGTGGTAATGATATAATTAAAATTATCCTTAAGTTGATATCCGCTTGTATTTTTTATTACAGAGGAAGAGTGACGCGTTTTAGAAGAGAGAGTTCAAATGCTGACACCCTTTAACACAATGATCACAATCCTGTCTGTTGAAGAATCTTAATAAATTATTTTGGACAGTAAACTTTAACCCAATGATACCACACGTTTGTTTTGTTCCATTCTGAAACTCCTTTAATATGTTTTACATTAAACTAAACTGATTAGAATAATAATTGACAAAAACTGTTTGTGAATAAACGAGTGTTTCCAGGAAAATTATAAATGTTTACATTAGCTACTCAAAAGCTTTACTTCATATACTATGAATTTCAAAACTAGAAAAAAAAATCTGTCAGCTAACATAGTACTTCAAGCAAAACAAGAAAAAAAAGAAGAGCCGAAGTAAGAGAGAGAGAGGTAAATAAAAAAAAAAAAAGAAAATAAACAACAAAAAATTACAACTTATTTTAAAAGATACGTGGACGTCAGCAGATTTGAATCACTACCTGATCTGATTAAAGGAATGCTCAGCGGAGAGCGTATGTCTGCGCCGTAGCACATATACAACCTGCGCGGCATCAATCGGAGGTAATGCGGAGGTCTCCGATTGAAAGCGCACAAACAACCGCTCCGGAGAAAAACTAATCATAAGCAGCACTAGGTCACATGATAATATTTGAATCGCTAATGAATCGAAAAGAGTAAAAATTATTTTTTTTTAAATCTATTGTAAAAGAATTGCTTGAGGTTGTACTCAATATAATGTAACAGTGTGTTGTATTTCTGCTATAAATATTCTTCAGGCTGATGAATTATTTACAGATAATAAATTATGGACCACTACTTCCTTTTATGTTCAACAAAACACTTTGAGCTGCATGGGCTAGTCTATTTTCCGTTAGTGTAAGGTACAAATGGCAATAATGCTTATTGCTTACTTCGAACTGTTTTTAGTTTTTTCATAAAATCTGCGTGCTTATGTCTAATCTACGTGCAAACTAGAGCTCCTCAGTAGTGTGTGTGTGTGCATGTGTGTGTTGTTGCATAATGTACTGTCAGTAGAACATTTCTTCAAAGTAACTTCAAAATTTTCTTTTCGAATTTCGTAGAGTTTGTTACCACCGCCGCCACCACCACCACCACCACCACCACCACCACCAGTATTATTATTATTATTATTATTATTATTATTATTATTATTATGCTGGTGATTGTGGTGTTGGTGGTGATATCAAATCTGCCCCAACATTGTTCCCGGTACAAATTAGATTTGACTTTGCAGAACTTGGACTGAAATCCAGTGCTGCAGCCATACCTCTGATTTAGCGACTGTGAGCTTACAAAGCAAATACTTGGATAGTGACTGCTGAATTTACAGCACATGAGTTCCATATTGCTGTTTTCTAGGTATGACGAGCTGCAAATCAAGGCGACATGCACCAAAACTTCCAAAGATCTTTAAGGCCAACCATCCTTTTGTTTTCGTTCTCCAAAAAAAAGTGTCCACTGCTGTGTTGTTTTTGGGTCGTTTTGCATATTAAGTCTGGTAAATGATGAAGTCATATGAATAAACCCGACTTTTTGGGTGTATGTGACTGGTAAGCATGGGAGAGTGGTAATCATCGGTCATGATGCAACAACAATGTAATAATTCAATCTTGAGTGAGATTCAAGAACAGAATTTAACACTAAAGCTGTCTTCTTTGTTTACCATCCCAATACTTGAAAACAAGGCTTACAGAAGATTTGAGATATTCATAGAATACCAGCCAAAAAGGAAGACCTCTGGACGGACAATATAGATGAGGCCGAATCAAGTATACTCGGCCATAATTCATTGCTGTTATTGTTGTTGTTGTTATTATTATTATTATTATTATTATTATTATTATTATTATTATTTGCTGATCTTTGAAATGCCTGAAATATTCACTCAAACGACCATGGAAGGGGACCAGAGAAATGTGCTTGTTTTACTTTCATTATCTAAGACAGACCCTAATTCAGGGCCTATGTTGAGGGCAAAAAAAAAAAGTCTTCCACTCTGACAAAGACGGTAATTTCAGTTTATAAAAGTTTGCATTCCAGTGTGGCAGAACCACTTAAGACATTAAATTTTAAGTGATAAACACATCAGATATTTAAATGCTAATTAATTTTTATTTTATTTTAATTAATAACATTTATAATGATGTTAAAAATTACGAATTAATTTACAACTGCGAATATATTATTATTCAAGAATACAAGGACACAATTACACTAGAACTTAAAAATTTAAACACTGATAAATAAATTAGTTAAATGAATAGATTGCAATACTTAGGCCTATTTGTGAAACAGGAATTTGAATGCTTTGTTATCTTTTGTAAAAGTACACCTCTCATGGCATCACGTTGTGATCCCATTTATACTGAACAGCCCGCATAGTTAAAATTTAAATAATAATAATAATAATATCATCATTATTATCATCGTCATTTCTGCCTCATCGTCATTTCTGCCTAACTCGTGTAGTTTAAAAATGGTGTTTACGAAACTAGTCTCCTCCTGTGTACGTACATAAGCATCATAATATCCCAATAATAGTGTATTATTTACTATTTTCTGGTAAAACGTCTTAATATTATTCAGTCGGCTTGGGTGGCACAGTGAGTAGAGTGCTGGCCTTCTGTGCTCGGGATTGCATGTTAGATCCTGGCCCGGGTCGATGGCATTTAAGTGTGTTTAACTATTTCCTTCACAATGAAAAATTCGTCAAAAAGAACTCCCGAATCGATTCACTTCTTTAAACATTTTTCGACCACGGGAATGCACACTTATTTTCCCACTCTGGCACAGTTTTTAACAATGGCACAGTTTTTAACAATGGCACAGTTTTTAACAATGGCACAGTTTTTAACAAAATCAGCAGAACTTGTTGTTGTCCTCAGTGCACACTCCACATGTCCAGGTATGAAAGTCTGTGTCGTAAAATGCGTGGACAAATGAGCAAAATGGTTTCTTTCTATTACCGTTATCTTGAAAAATATTTGTCTGAGCAATTTGACTGGTGCGGTCAGGAAGCTGGCTTCTTTCCTGCTTGTAAGTTGTGATTGTAGCACTTTGTAACTAGTAATTTTCCTTATCAGAGGATAAATGTCCTTTAGCCATCATTTGTGGAACAAGAAGATTGTGAATTATGACTAATGTTTGTTCACAGCCAGTTAAACTTGTTTAATACAGCAATAAGGAACAAAAACATGCCCTCTGCAAGTATACCATGATAAAAAAAACATTATAGAACAGGATTGTCAAATTTACATAAGCATGAAGTGATTTTATTACTGTGGAACAAAAATTATTTGCTGTGACGAAGTTTGAGAGATTTTGGGTATAATCATAGCAGGAACATTTTAACGCACCTTATTTTGACAGTAATTCTTTCAGATTCTAAAGCTGCAATTCAGGGAATATGTTCAAATGCTACAAAGAAGTCAACAAAAATAAGAGAATGCTACAAAATGTTAACACAACTCCAAAAAGTTAATAAGATTGTCCATCTCCAATGGATTCCAGCACACTGTGGAGTCATGGGGAATGAAACCGCAGACACACTTGCCAAGAAAGGCACAACAATAAAACAAAAGCCTAAATTTCATTTCTCATATTCCTCAATAAAACGCTTGATCACTACAAAATTTTCTCATTCATACTTACAAGAAATAGAATCAAATGCTAAAGACAAAAAATGGATTACACTACTTTCCAACCCAGATATAATCCCCCAGAGACCAAAGAAAACAGCAGTTGCAGCCTTCAGACTATTGACAAATAAATCATGACTGTCTAGCAAGTCATCTCTACAGAATAGGTATCTCAGCTTCACCCATACGTGTCCTGTGTAACGATCCAGCAGATATGAATGAAGACCACTTGAAGACCTGTGAAGCATTAAGATCAGAAGAAACTACAGTTCAAAAGCATTGGAAGGCACGACTGCTAATGGCTTCATTGCCAAATGCAAGGCACTAGACAACAACAACAACAACAACATTTTTAGTTTAGTTGAGGTCGATAAAATTGCATCCATTCCACACATTTGGCACAAAATGATAAAGTAATGCTTACTATTAAGAACTCAAATGGAAATTTAAAAAAATGTGCTTAATTTTTACAATGCTGGAGTCTGTTTTCTGTCTAGATGCCAGTTCTGTTGAGTGCCGCATAGCAGCACCAGACCTGTTAATTTCTCTCACCACTTGCCCCTTGATCAGGTTCACGTGCTTGTTTCATTTTCAGTTTCATGTTCTGTATCAGATGTATGTTATTCTCAGCAAGATGATTTGCTCTTTCTTTAATTGAAAAGTAATATTTTAAGAATCATATTTTCTTACTGTTTAAATTATCTAATGAATCTTGCAATCTTCGCCAGTAGGTGGATTGTCTGAAAGTAAATCTTAAATTGTTTGTTTTGCACTCGGAGGAAAGAGAAGTTGAAATAAAGTATGTTATTCAATGAATAGACATCGTCGGTCTTTTAATTTCGAAGGTTTGAGGCTTAAAAAGCATACTTGGAAATGATACGTGTGTTAAATTGCAGACTACTGCTGCCTGAAAGCCACTTCACATGTGCAAGAATGTAGACTAACTTCTTCATAAAATTAAAACAAAGTTATTATTTCCGTTGACCCACACAACACGTGAGGTTTGATGTGTCTGTGTGTCCTTGCTTCCCAGCTGGCGTGTTCGTGCTGCGCAGTATGCCAAGGTCTCCCCCGCAATTCATTGCCAACCATCCATTCACTTTTTTGATCCAGGACAAGGAATCAGGGATTGTTTTGTTTGCTGGCAGGGTTTCATATGTTTAGTTTGTACAGGTAAACTGAGTTACTTTTATCATGCTATATTGTAATTGAACATGTAAAATGAAGTCTTAATGCAATAAATACTTTAATTTGAGGTGTGAAATTAATACATTAATTTTTTTTCTATTTGTAGCAAAAATGTTTTAAAAATAGCATTTATAGCATTAATTACCAGAACAAAAAACTTTTATTAATTAAAAGCTGTTTTCTTGTTTTATGTAAGATATATAGCTTTAATAATAATAATAATAATAATAATAATAATAATAATAATAATAATAATAATGGCTTTATTTAACCTGGCACAGTTAAGGCCATAAGGCCTTCTCTTACACTCAACCAGGATTAAAACTTGCTTACACAGTTGAACATAAAACTGGATCGGAATTAAGTAATTACATACTGATACAATTTAGGTACATAATGAGATCAAAAGAGGTAGTTACATAAATTTACCTCATAAAATAAAAACAAACATAGCGAAATACATATTAATGTTGTTAGAATCAAATACGAATCACATAAAAACAGAAGCCGATAATTCAATAAAAAATGTACACAGTAAAAATAAAAATAAACACATTAGTATACATATTAGTATTAGATTACAATTAAGTAGGATTTACATAATTATACCAGAAACCGACAATTCAATAAAATGTACACAAAAAATAGATTAATATTTAAAAATAACACAGTGGGATACATATTGGCGTTAAGTGATAAATAAACACGATTTAGATAATAAAAATAAGAAAAAATAAATAAATACAGTGGAACACATTCCATTAAATATTTGCAACGCGTTAGGTCTGGCAACTCATCATAAGATATTTTTCTAATTTACATTTAAAGGAAATTAAAGTTCTGCAGCCCTTGACTTAAGGCGGCAGAGAATTCCAGTGACGAGAAGTAGCAACAGTGAAAGATGAAGAATAAAGAGATGATGTGTGCAGTGGTATTTCTAGCGTGTTATCATATTGTGACCGAGTATTTAAGTTATGATACCGAGAAAGACTGTGGAATCGGACAGATAAGAGGGAGTAGAGGTGTGCAAAATTCGGTATAAGAGAGAAAGGGAATGTAACTTTCTCCTCTCATTTAACCTGAGACACAATAAATGGTAATGGATGTACCAGATCAATGTTAAAATGTTCAGTTAAATAACTATACTTCCAGTTATGTTGACAAAAAAAGACAAAAAGAGACAACGAAATTCATGAAACTGTAGAAAACAAATATGTTGACGACAACACATTTTACTATAATAATATAACACTGAGTGAAAGTTCCTGTTTATATTGAATATAAAAATCAACACTCGAAATATTACAAACAGATGCCCAGGAAGGATAAAAATGGCCATGTCATAATATCAGAGTTATTATTCTGTAGTCCATGTGCTCTGTCTAAGGCGAAAACAAAGATCAATATTGCACATGTACGGTTCACAGTGGGATACCAGACTTCACAAAAACGAAGTTATTTGGTGTGTCGCGAAGAATGATTCAAAGTCTGAAAAATTGATTCAGATTGAAATTTAAAAACTTTACGTATTGGAAATTGCTTATATTTTTCTGAAAATACAATTTATCACTATATAATACACTCAGGGACAAAAAAAACCGGACACTTTAATATTTGCTGGTATTTTGCAAAATATTATCTTCTCATACAATATTATGGTAGCCATCTGTTGTTATGGAGACGTGTATACATTGTTGATTGTTTTTTGTTTTATAAACAAGCCATTACAACCAAATATTCCAATTTTGCTTTCGGAGTCTCAGCTATAACAATTTTGTCTCAACCATTTTGTGCCTCATTATCGTTATCATTCGTTATTTCTTTATTTTTACATTTTCTGAGTTTAAGTGGGGTTGTAACATTTGTCTTAAAACAAGATGCGACCTGAAGATGTGGCTCGAGCTGTAGCCCTTTACGATGATGGACACAGTGTACGTTACATTGCAAATGTTATGAATATGGCTAGAAGCACAACCCATGATGCCATAAAACGGTATAGAGAGATCCTAGAATATCCCAGAGGACCAGGTTCGGGTCGTCCAAGAGCTACAAATCCAAATGAAGACAGTTATATGGTGTTTAGAGTTCTTAGGGAGCGCAACCTACCAGCGACTAGTGTAGCCCAGCAATTTGTTAACATGCATGGACGTCCAATTTTGGCCAAAACAGTTAGAAGGAGGTTGAAAGCAAGTGGACTGATATCAAGGAGACCTGCAACTGGTCCCAGACTTCTCAGGATGCATCGAGTTGAACGACTGCGTTTTGCAAATGATCACAGGGATTGGAGAAATGGACAGTGGAGCTGTGTTCTGTTCACCAATGAGTCCCGTTTCAATCTGTGCTCACCTGATGGACGTGAAAGAGTTTGGAGAAGGAGGGGAGAACGATTTTCACAGTGTTGCATTTCCGAAAATGTGCCGTATGGAGGTGGTGGAGTGATGGTTTGGGCAGGAGTGTGTACGGATGCTGGTACAGAGTTGGTTTTTGTTGAAAATGGAAGACTAACAGTTGATAGGTATATAAATTTATGTTTGACTGATCATGTTGTGCCATTTGGCCAATTTGTAGGCGATAATTTTGTTTTAATGCACGATAATGCACGGCCGCATATTGCCCATGCGGTCGGAGATTATCTCCAAGAAGTGGGAATCCATGTTCTTCCATGGCCAGCAAGGAGTCCAGACATGAACCCAATTGAACACGTGTGGGACATGCTGGGACGGCATGTTAAGAATAGACACCGAGACCAGAATCGTTACAAAAGTTGAGGTGAGCACTTGGCGAAGAATGGGAACTTATTCCTCAAGAAGACATTGCTAACCAAATTGAGAGCATGCCAAGACGTAAGGATGCAGTTATTCAAGCCAGAGGGGGTAATACCCGTTACTAAAAAGAGTTTTTAATGTTTGAGACACCATAAAATGAAAAAACAGTTAGACCAAACGATGCCATAGTTATACGCCCTTTGTAATTTTTTGTAAATTTTCTCATCAGAGATTTTTATTTTTTTTTCAAATGTTGTCGTATAAGGTGCTAAATGGAACATTATTTTGTTTAAATGGGTTTTGTTTCATTTTGGAATAATTGGCAACGAAATACAAGCAAATATAGAAGTGTCCGGTTTTTTTTTGTCCATGAGTGTATAACCATTTGTAGTATTAATTCGCAATAATGAAACTAGCGTCAAAGAGTTGCAATAATGGTGAAATGTAAAGAAAAAAAAATAGGAGTAAAAATCACACTTCTTTGGTTTTATCACATTTATCGCAATTCTGCAAAATGGTATGTTTACGCTAAACAATCAGGTCATATAATAATTTTTGGATCATTGAGAGCAAAGATTTTTTTTTATTATTTATTGCAAAACAGTTGCTTAAGGTTGTACTCAATATACTGTAACCATGTATTGTATTCTTGCGACAAACATTCTTCTTTCTGCCTGCAGGTAATAAATTATGGACCACTACTTCCTTTTATGTTTAACAAAACACTGTGAACTGCATGGGCTAGTCTATTTTCCATTAGTGTAAGGTACAAATAGTGATAATTTTTGTTGCTTGCTTCCAACTGTTTCTAGTTTTTTCATAAAATGTGCGTGCTTATGTCTCATCTACGTGTAAACTAGAGCTCCTCAGTAGCATGTGTCTGAGCATGCATGTGTTGTTGTATAATGTACCGTCAGTGGAACATTTCTTCAAAGTAACTTTTAAAATTTTCTTTTCGAATTTCATAGAGTTTGTTACTATTTCCACAACCATTATCACCTTCGTCGTTGTCATTATTAAGGCTGGTTCACAATAAACCGGAAACGAGAATCGGAACGAAAACGAAAACAGTAAAATTGTTAAAATGTGTACATTTAAATGTGAGCATTCACAATTAACGAAAAGCTTGCCGAGCCCGGAATCAGGAACGGAGAGTTGGCCAAGTTTCAACTTTGGCGTTCACGTTTCCGATCACAGCCCACTAGATTCATTCTATTGCCATCTAAAACCTATTTTGACGTATATTTTGTAGCAAGAAGACCGTGACATAAACTATGCATTATTTTGTTCTGTGCTGTGCATCATGGAGCAAGTTTTATTTGATGAGATTCTAATATTGAGTGTTGAGAAAAATCTTCACGTTTATGATAAGCGGCGCGCCTCGTATAAAGATGAAAAAATGAAGGAGAATACGTGGCTTTCAATAGCTGCATCTTTGAACACCGATCGTAAGTGAATCATATTTTATTACTGTATTGGTTGTATTACACACTGTATATTCATGCTTGAATTCAATGACTACTGTTGTGTTCATTTTTGTTCTATTACAAATGTTTCTTCTCTAATTATTTTACGTTATGGTAGACTTAAAATCAGTTGTGATAATAAAGATGCATGGGCATATTTATAGTACTGTACTAATGAAATGTTTCAGTTGAAATTTCGAAGTTGGTTAATCTGTGTTTATGTTGGCTGCCTTGTACTCATGAGAGAACGCCAGTGGTCAATTATACACAAATAACATCAGAATGCGTAATATCGACTTTACATATCGTTATTGACATGCATATCGATATGCATAGTCGTCTACTTTCTTGGTTTATTGTGAATCAAACATTTTCATATTCACGTCCTCTGCTTCTCGTTTTCACTCTGGTTCTCGTTCCCGGTTTATTGTGAACCAGCCTTTATTATTATTATTATTATTATTATTATTATTATTATTATTATTATTATTATTATTATTTTGCTGGTGATTGTGGTGTTGGTGGTGTTATGAAATCTGCCCCAACATTGTTCCCAGTACAAATTAGATTTGACTTTGCAGAACTTGGACTGAAATCCAGTGCTGCAGCCATACCTCTGATTTAGCGACTGTGAGCTTACAAAGCAAATACTTGGATAGTGACTGCTGAATTTACAGCACATGAGTTCCATATTGCTGTTTTCTAGGTATGATGACGAGTTACATAACAAGGGGACAGGCACCAGAATTTCCAAAGATCTTTAATGCCAACCATCCTTTTGTTTTCGTTCTCCAAAAAAAAGTATCCGCTGCTGTGTTGTTTTTGGGTCGTTTTGCATATTAAGTCTGGTAAATGATGAAATCATTTGTGGTTTATGATTGTTAGAGAGTGCTGCAATGTAGTGTATAATGGTTTACATTCACTGTACGGATTATTAAAGAGAAAAAAAAAAAGACGTTCCAGTTTTCATTGAATTTCAGTTCTTAGCTACACAGTAAGTCTGCCTTTTGTGTGTATTGACTGCTAAGCATGGGAGAATGGTAATCATTGGTCATGATGCAACAACAGTGTAATAATTCAATGGTGACAAATATAGCATTCACATTGCAACAGCATGTGTATGTTGTGAAACAATTTTCTCGTATATAGAATGAGTAAGATTCAAGAATAGAATTTAACACTAAAGCTATCTTCTTTGTTTACTGGCCCCATACTTGAAAGCAAGACTTACAGAAGATTTGAGATAGAGTTTGTTACCATTTCCACAACCATTATCACCTTCGTCGTCGTCATTGTCATCATCATCATTATTATTATTATTATTATTATTATTATTATTATTATTCTACTACTACTACTTACTGGCTTTGAGGAACCCGGAGGTTCATTGCCGCCCTCACATAAGCCTGCCATTGGTCCCTATCCTGAGCAAGATTAATCCATTCTCTATCATCATATCCCACCTCCCTCAAATCCATTTTAATATTATCGTCCCACCTACGTCTCGGTCTCCCTAAAAGTCTTTTTCCCTCCGGCCTCCCAACTAACACTATATGCATTTTTGGATTCGCCCATACGTGGTACATGCCCTGCCCATCTCAAACATCTGGATTTAATGTTCCTAATTATGTCAGGTGAAGAATACAATGCGTGCAGTTCTGTGTTGTGTAACTTTCTCCATTCTCCTGTAACTTTATCCCTCGTAGCACCAAATATTTTCCTAAGCACCTTATTCTCAAACACCCTTAACCTATGTTCCTCAATGTGAGAGTCCAAGTTTCTCAACCATAAAGAACAACTGGTAATATAACTGTTTTATAAATTCTAACTTTCAGATTTTTTGACAGCAGACTGGATGATAAAAGTTTCTCAACCGAATAATAACAGGAATTTCCCATATTTATTCTGTGTTTAATTTCCTCCCGAGTATCATTTATATTTGTTACTGTTGCTCCCAGATATTTGAACTTCTTCCTTCACCTCTTCAAAAGATAAATTTCCAATGTTTATATTTTCATTTCGTACAATATTCTCGTCACGAGACATAATCATATACTTTGTCTTTTCGGGATTTACTTCCAAACCTATCTCTTTACTTGCTTCCAGTAAAATTCCCGTGTTTTCCCTAATCGTTTGTGGATTTTCTCCTAACATATTCACGTCATCCGCATAGACAAGCAGCTGATGTAACCCGTTCAATTCCAAACCCCTTCTGTTATCCTGGACTTTCCTAATGGCATACTCTAGAGCAAAGTTAAAAAGTAAAGGTGATAGTGCATCTCCTTGCTTTAGCCCACAGTGAATTGAAAACGCATCTGACAGAAACTGACCTATACAAACTCTGCTATACGTTTCACTGAGACACATTTTAATTAATCGAACTAGTTTCTTGGGAATACCAAATTCAATAAGAATATCATATAAAACTTCTCTCTTAACCGAGTCATATGCCTTTTTGAAATCTATGAATAACTGATGCACTGTACCCTTATACTCCCATTTTTTCTCCATTATCTGTCGAATACAAAATATCTGGTCAATAGTTGATCTATTACGCCTAAAACCACACTGATGATCCCCAATAATTTCATCTAATATGGAGTTAATATTCTCAAAAGAATATTGGACAAAATTTTGTACGACGTCAACAAAAGTGATATTCCTCGAAAGTTACTACAGTTAGTCTTGTCCCCCTTCTTAAAGATAGGTACGATTATGGACTCCTTCCATTGTCCTGGTACAATTTCCTTTTCCCAAATTATTATTATTATTATTATTATTATTATTATTATTATTATTATTATTATTATTTTGCTGGTGATTGTGGTGTTGGTGGTGATATGAAATCTGCCCCAACATTGTTTCCAGATTTGACTTTGCAGAACTTGAATTGAAGTCCAGTGCTGTAGCCATACCTCTCATTTAGTGACTGTGAGCTTATAAAGCATAGTGACTGCTGAATTTACAGCACATGAGTTCCATATTGCTGTTTTCTAGGTATGATGATGTGTGGGAGTTCACTTCTGTATGCACCAGAACTTCCAAAGATCTTTGAGGCCAACCACCCCTTTGTTTTCGTTCTCCAAAAAGAAAATTCCGCTGCTGTGTTATTTTTGGGTCGTTTTGCATACTAAGTCTGGTAAATGATGAAGTGATTTGTGGTTTATGATTGTTAGAGAGTGCTGCAATGTAGTGTATAATGGTTTACATTCACTGTACGGATTATTAAAGAGAAAAAAAGAAAAGACGTTCCAGTTTTCATTGAATTTCAGTTCTTAGCTACACAGTAAGTCTGCCTTTTTGTGTGTAGTGACTAGTAACCATGGGAGTATGTTAATCATCTGTCATGATGCAACAGCAATGTAATAATTCAATGGTGACAAATATGGCATTTGCATTACAACAGCATGTGTATGTTGTGAAACAATTTTCTCGTATAAAGAATGAGTGAGATTCAAGAACAAAATTTAACATTAAAGCTGTCTTCTTTGTTTACTTTCCCCATACATGAAAGCAAGGCTTACAGAAGATTTGAGATAGAGTTTGTTACCACTTCCACAACCATTATCACCTTTGTCGTCTTCATCATCATCATCATCATCATTATTATTATTATTATTATTATTATTATTATTATTATTTTTCTGGTGATTGTGGTGTTGGTGGTGATATGAAATCTGCCCCAACATTGTTCCCAGTACAAATTAGATTTGACTTTGCAGAACTTGGACTGAAATCCAGTGCTGTAGCCATACCTCTGATGTAGTGACGAACTTACAAAGCAGACACTTGGATAGTGACTGCTGAATTTACAGCACATGAGTTCCATATTGCTGTTTTCTAGGTGTGACGATGTGCTGCAAATCAAGGCGACATGCACCAAAACTTCCAAAGATCTTTGAGGCCAACCACCCCTTTGTTTTCGTTCTCCAAAAAGAAAAGTCCGCTGCTGTGTTGTTTTTGGGTCGTTTTGCATATTAAGTCTGGTAAATGATGAAGTCATTTGTAATTTATGATTGTTAGAGAGTGCAGCAATGTAGTCTATAATGGTTTACATTCACTGTACGGATTATTAAAGAGAAAAAAAGAAAAGACATTCCAGTTTTCATTGAATTTCAGTTCTTAGCTACACAGTAAGTCTGACTTTTTGTGTGTAGTGACTGGTAAGCATGGGAGAATGGTAACCATTGGTCATGATGCAACAGCAGTGTAATAATTCAATGGTGACAAATATGGCATTCGCATTGCAACAGTATGAGCATGTTGTGAAATAATTTTCTCATACAAAGAATGTTATCACCGTGAAGCATCAATCAGTCAATCAATCAAACTCCTGTATCTCCTCATGAGGAGCATAAGGCATTCATAAAGTGCCTCCATCGGACCCTATTTCTAGCCAACTTCTTCACTTCGCTCCATGTTTTCCCCTCCCTAGCAATTTCCTCCAAAACTGTTCTCTTCCATGTATTTTTTGGCCTTCCTCTTGTTCTACTACCCTGGGGGTTCCAATCCAAAGCCATTCTTTCTACTGCTCCATCTTCTTTCCTGATTGTGTGCCCTATCCAATTCCACTTTCGTCTTTTGATTTCTATTGTGATTTCGTTCTGATTTGTTATCTTCTATAGTTATGAGTTTGTGATTATATCTGGCCATCTAATTTTTAAGATTCTTCGTAAACATCTATTAACGAATGTTTGCAGTTTATTTTGTATAATTTTACTTGTTTTCCAGAAAATCAGAAAATCAATGTCCCGAATTTAAAGGAAAACTTACAAATTAAACCAAACCCTTTAACTCTATTAAATAAAGAATATAATCTAAATTTAACAGAAGAAATACTGAAATCAGAAGTAAACACTGAAACAATTGTCTTTAGAGACAATTAATATTAGGTACCCTCCACAAAACTGGCTTCAATTATACACCGACGGATCCTTGATCTCCAGGGAACAAGGTGCCGGTGCAGGTGTTACGTGCTGTCTCTTCTCACTTTTTAGATCTCTTGGATATGGAACAACAAGTTTTGATGGTGAAATCATTGCAATAAGTGAAAGTCTCAGGGATCTTCTATGTCACATCAATAAATTTAAGAATGTAGTTATATTGTCAGACTCCAAAGCAGCTATTCTATCAATCGTCTCTAAACACATGCCTTCACCTCAAACAGCAGAAATAACTAAAATGCTCTCTCAACTAATATCACTCAATAAAAGAATTGTATTCCACTGGATACCATCCCATTGTGGAATCCTGGGAAACGAGAATGCGGATGCTTTAGCAAAGAAGGGCAGCACTGCGACTTACAGACCTGTTACTAAATCTACGTATTACTCTGAGAAAAGATTTATTAAATCTACATACTTAGACTACAACAAACAAAATTTGATAACACAATCCCAAGGGAAAAAATGGAACTCTCTGCATCAAAATTCACAGTTAATTTCCGATTTACCACGAAAATCGTCTGTAGCTGCATTTAGATTGGCGACAGGCCATGATTGTTTGGCCAAACACCTGCATAGAATTGGAATATATCAGTCCCCTAACTGCCCATTGTGCAACTCAAACCAAGAAATGGATTCGGCACACCTCAAAATCTGTGCTTCAGTGGCTGACCATGATAATATCTTTGAAAAATATTGGAGTGCAAGAGGTCAAATGACTTTATTTTCAAACGCCTGGCATTAGAAAACAACAACAACTTGTTTTCCATGTCTCACAGCCATGTAATAAGATTGATTTCACGTTACTGTTAAAGATTTTAATTTTTGTAGATCTGGATATAATACAGTATAAGATTTCCATATTGGGTACAACTGGACAGATGCACTATTTGCATCCTCAAAGGCTCCACCATCCTTGTCGATTATACTACCCAAATATTTAAATTCTTGAACAGTAAGAACAGAGCATAATTTACATATAATATAAAATCTTAATAGAATGCAGTGTTTCTTCTCTTTTTGTCCTTTTAGTTGGTTATTTTATGATGCTTTATCAACTGCTCTGGTCACCTAGCATCTGACAGAGATCAAATTGATAATGCTAACGAGATGAGTCCGGGGTCCAGCACCCAGCATTTGCTCTTAATGGGTTGAGGGAAAACCCCGAAAATACCTCGACCAGGTAACTTGTTCCAACCAGGATTTGAACACGGGCTTGCTTGTTTCACAGTCAGGCAGAATAACCATTACACCACAGTGGTGGTGCAGTGTTGTAGGTGGCAGTAGCGGCCGGTGATCGATATCCTCGGTGAGGCCAGATGCAACTAGTTTAAGTGCCTCCGATAGGAAATGTTTATGATATTAATTATTGTTGTTATTATATTATTAATATCATTATTACTGTATTATTATTATTATTATTATTATTATTATTATTATTATTATTATTATTATTATTATTACTATCAATGAAAAATAATAATTTCACTCACCAAATAAGCTGTTATGCTGTGAGTTTCAGTGATTGTTTCAGTGTGATGAAGCAACCCACATTATGTGTTGAAATTCCCCTTTCTTTCTTTTCTCTTTATTTTTTTTTCCTTTGACAGCAACAAACAAGGCCAAGAGAAGTTTATTTTGCGCCACATTACCACATAACCATTTATGTTGCCCATATCAGGATGCAATAGAAACTCGCGTTTTAAGATTGTGTGTCAGAAAAATTATCAGCGATGTCGTAGGTATCTCGGTAGTCTCTTTCTTTATTTAAAACTTCCTTTCTTTCAGTATTATTCCTTCTCGAAAAAGGACACTCTAACAATGAATTAACTACACCAGCATTATTTCTGGCATTTGTTTCTGTTTATATTTTCCCGAAATACATAACAACATTGGCCCAGATTCACTACTGTACTACGAAGTACAATAGTACAACACCCTCGCTTATGTCATAAACTGAGATATAAGGGGAGAGAATCTCGAGTGGATTTCTGCCTGCTTTAGAGCTGGAATTTTGTTATTTATGGCCTAGTTAGGAAGACAAGTCACCATTGCTATTCCCATCCCACTCTACCCTTGAGGCCGGCCCATGGATGGGAGGAATGAAACCTGACCAGGCCAGCCGAATTGTGCCTCAGCTTCAACGTTTTAAGCGTAAACTCAAAGCCCTCGAAAGGACATGAAATGCATTAAGCCAAACCCGGCACGAGCGATCCTGGCCTCGTGAACAAATTTTACTGCAAAACAGGTCTATATACATCACAAGCCAGACCCGGCATGAGCAATTCTGGCCTCAGGAACAAATTTTACTGCAAAACAGGTCTATATACATCAAAGTTTTCAAATGCGCGATATGTGCTTCATTCAAATAACTAATACATTATATAAAAACACAAAATTTGATTTCAGTTAAGCCAAGTGACTGAGGCCCGGCCTCACTTGCCTCAGTCAATCAGCCGCCACTGGTAGCTGGCTAAAAATGAATTGCTATATCATAACACACTACCTGTGTTGCATCACTGTAGTGTGACAGTTGGCACCAGTGAGTTTCATTTAACATAAGGATGAGGCAGATTATAATTAAAGTATAGCTGTTTCCATGTAGGAGTATATGAATACATTCTGAAATCTATAATTTATTCTTCTAATTAAATTTATTGCTCTGATTGAGGTTCTGGCTGATATGTACATCTGTTATCAGGCAGTACATCTCACTTGATGATATGTGTCAGAGGAAGAACAATTGTTTGTATGCATCTGAAGTCTGACTAGTGCAATATGTATCTAGTCGGTGATGTATGGAATTGAGGAGGGAAAGAAACTGGCTTCCTTATCTCAATATCTCCTGGCTTAGTTACCTCATGAGCAATGCCTTATTGGTGTCGCTTATGAGGTTCAAACCTGTCTTCGGACAGTTGAATAAAGAAACGATTAAATTTACAGAGAAGCAAACGTTCGTAAATGAAGCTTAAGTAGGAATGCACCGGCCTTTAATCTAGGATTTATTTGCTTATCATTATCTGAAACATTTAAAACCAGATACTGTTGTTGAATAAAATTCATAATGCTTAATGAATGAAATTAATTCTCATGTTTCCTATTTCTTCTAGGAATGATAGCCGTGAAATATTCGATGCCTCCGCCTCCTAAAATGTTCCAAGCTAACCATCCTTTTGTTTTCGTTCTTCAAGAGAATAATTGTGAAATTTCCATATTTATTGGTCGTTTACGCCATCTATAGTGAGTGAGACCTGAACTGAGAGTTGTGTGCTGTGACTAGTGAAGGCTCGAGTTTGATGTGAGTCTGCCATTCAGCAGTGATAAAGAAACTGTGATGTGCACAGACTGTGCTTTAAGAACAATCTGATGTAACCAAACTGCAGACATTGCATGTGTTTTATTTTCCAATGTATATTAAACCAAACCTCTTGTACTGTTCTCAAGCATTAATAACAGCTGCAAATGTTAACATCAATAAACTTGAACAACTACAAAATCAGGCTCTTCGTCTAATCACTGGAGCAGATAAATCCACACCTGTTGTTGCCATGCTTACCTTAACACGAATCCCACCAATAACAACAAAAATAGAAGAAAATGTTACGACTGCCAATCTCTAAATGGACAGAAAAGAACCTCCCTTCCTCAATCCTTAAAACTGATAGTAGTTTCCTAGAAAAGGTAACACAGATTAAATCCAAATTGAACATTCCTAATACCGGTACCAGAGAAAATTTACTCATAAGAGAAAATCCATTGGAATTATTGTAACCTACCTTCAGTTTGGAATTAACAGAGGAAATAAGTAAATCAGACACACCAAAAGAAATACAAAAACTTCTAGCACTGGAAACGATCAATACTAGATACCCTACAGAAGAATGGCTACATATATATATACCGATGGATCCACCACAGAAAACCTTACTGGAGCTGGAGTTACATGTACACATTTTTCCTTTTATCATTCTGTTGGCAGAGACACAACAAGTTATGATGGTGAAATAGAGGCTATACACATTGCTCTCCGAGAATTATTAAATCTTCCCTTAAATAAATATAACAAGACAGTAATTCTTTCAGATTCTAAAGCTGCAATTCAGGGAATATGTTCAAATGCTACAAAGAAGTCAACAAAAATAAGAGAATGCTACAAAATGTTAACACAACTCCAAAAAGTTAATAAGATTGTCCGTCTCCAATGGATTCCAGCACACTGTGGAGTCATGGGGAATGAAACCGCAGACACACTTGCAAAGAAAGGCACAACAATAAAACAAAAATCTAAATTTAATTTCTCATATTCCTCAATAAAATGCTTGATCGCTACAAAATTTTCTCATTCATACCTACAAGAAATAGAATCAAATGCTAGAGACAAAAAATGGATTCCACTACTTTCCAACCCAGATATAATCCCCCAGAGATCAAGGAAAACAGCAGTTGCAGCCTTCAGACTATTGACAAATCATGACTGTCTAGCAAGTCATCTCTACAGAATAGGTATCTCAGCTTCACCCATATGTGTCCTGTGTAACGATCCAGCAGAAATGAATGAAGACCTGTGAAGCATTAAGATCAGAAGAAACTACAGTTCAAAAGTATTGGAAAGCACGACTGCTAATGGCTTCATTGCCAGATGCAAGGCACTAGACAACAACAACAACAACAACAACATTTTCCAAATAAAATTTGTTTCTCATACTGATTCCAGATGAAATGTAGGTGAAATTCTCTTTTCTAACTCATATTGGTCAGGGCGTTTCTGTGTTTGTATGTAGAGTATGTCTTGGTATACTGAAATGTAAACTTTAGAGTGAAGTTTTAATTTTGAAATAACAAGGGTATGCATGCTCCATATGAAAGTCTTAACTTTAAAAAGCATGAAAGCATTAGTAGTGGTGTCAGTTTCCAGTAATTCTGGGGCTGCAGAGTACATAATTAAGAAGATATCACGACTGGCAAGAGTTTAAACGGAGGGTGAAATAAATTCACAATAATACGTGTGTGTGAATGCATGTGCATTCAGAATTTAACATTAAACTTGTCTTCTGTCTTCCTTCCCAATACTGTGTAGCAAGGCATACAGAAGGTTTGAGAGATTCACTGAATATCATGAGGAATCAGGCGGAAAGAAAGACATGTGAACGAACAATCGAGTCTATAGTGAGGGTCACATAAGAACAGTTCCTAAACAGCAAATATTTCCGTCTTGTCAGTGTTGCCAACAGTTACCAGGTATCACACGATCCTACGTGCTAAATGACTTATTTACTTACCGTACTTTATGTTGGAAGGTTATTCTAAATAATTCAATGATTTGTAACATATTTTCGTAGGCAAACTATACGGGAAAGGGATCAACATGTCAATTATTTTGTCTGGCAATACGAAATTCATTGGTTTGACTAAACAATTGACTCTCGAGACCTAACCTAAAAATGCAATTTGTTTGATCACATGAAATTATTAGTACTAACTCCGAAAGCTTACCTGACTATAGTCTTGAATTATAACCACAACGCAACACATAAAATAACTATTATGTATTAATATTAATACTGATATTAATTAATTAATTATTAGTATGTTCAAATTTCACTATCTTCCAGTAACTGACTCAGAAATCTAGTACAATTTTAATATCATGGAATTCCAGTACCGACAAATATTGTCGTTACTTGTCTCAGCTGCCAGTTACAAAATCACTACCATTTGTAGTATTTGTCAGTATCGAAATTCGAAACGAAGTTGGCAAAAGAAAATTCAACCTGCAAACTAGAAAATCACCACAATCCACTAGCCTATGTGGTAATGGGGGAAAAATGGTTAGGTTTCATCCTTAGGGTATGAAGTAAGCTGATCTGGACTATACTCAGATGTAATTAATTATTGTTGTTTAGTCAACTGTCCGAAGACAGGTCTGAACCTCACAAGTGATACCAACATAGTACCACTTATGAGGCAACTAGGCCAGGAGATAATAGGCTAGGGTTGCCAGTTATTATTATTATTATTATTATTATTATTATTATTATTGGAGTTAATTTTTCTAATTTTTTAGAAGGAGAAAAATGGTACATGGGTTAATGATATGGATTTACATGTTTCTAATTTCTTTAGAAAGAAAAAAATGGTACATCAAGCGCCACAGATTATTCGGCATTTAGGAAACGTCGAACAATGTGACATAGTGTCTCAGATTACTGATTTTTGAAGTAGTGGTAAAATATGTTGGAGATGTGGAGAGTGTAATGTCTTCGGTGTGATGCCATTGGTTTAGTGTTATTGGATGTACGGTGGCTCAGGTGACCTTCCACATGTCCTTGATTTCTATGGCTAATTACATGTAGGCCTACTTGTGAGTGTTGTAGGTTGTGATGTAGCTATTATTGAGTAATCTTTTTTGTTCTTGCTCTGTGTCTGGTGTGTTGGCTGCATCTTTCTATCCACTCTGATTTCTCTGTCCCAATATGTTTTAAAGTTTTCGTTTTCTAGAATAAATTCTGGTTCATATTGAGTCGTTGTTAAGCTTAGTTTTGCTTGCTCTCTCCTTGTGAATGATTTTGGCTACATTGTTGTGCCTTTGAAGACGTTGACATAGTACACCCACTTATTATATGTTCTTTGCAGTGGCGGTTCCTCTGGGGAGGGAAGGGAGGAACGTCCTCCTCACGTTTTTCACGTGAAATATATGCCTTGAAATTCGAGGAAGGTTCGATAGTTTTTAAGTTCACAACTATAAGAAAACCCCGGTTGATCGAGTTTTAAACGACGCACATTCATGTGCTGCTAGAAAACTGTGAGAAGGATGCGAGATTGTTTGTGTGGAGGAAAGTCAATCCATTCCTCCTTTACTGCAGTTAACACACATAGACAACAGCGCACTAGTGGCCAGAGAAAGAAGCAGAGTTCTAAAGCAAGTAAATGAACGGATAGGAAGGAGATCCTCCTCTGAATCAGCGCATGGGAGGGAAATAGAAACCGCCTGGTCTTGCAGCAAAGCTCGCTACCGCTGCCATCTAACGATGCTGCGTTCAACCAGACTATAACACATCTAGGAGGAGGCACAATAAAACCAGTTCTAACACAAAGCTATGAAATACACCATATAAACTTTTTTTTTTTATATTTTATTCATTCCACTTTATATAAGCTACTATTCATGGTTTGAAACTTTCGAGGATATCTGAAAGTTGAAGTTGGATTTATATAAAACAAAGAGGAAGTAGTTCTACGTTAGTATCGCAGAGCTTTTCGACCCCTGAAATTCACTTCCATTCATTGTCTACTAGACAGGACAACAGCCAAGTTGTCAGTTTTGTACAAATATATTTGAAATTGAATTTACTCCAAATTACATTATTTTTAACGTAAGAAAAATTAATCGGCCACCGGCAGCTTTGAACAATAATGGTAGTATGACTTTACAAGAACTGATATTCTTCAAAAGCATGTGATACGGAACTTGTAAAATGTACATGTGACAACACAGACCACGTGGGTGGGTGCAGTGTTCTTGTTTTCCTAACACATTATTTCCCATTCCCACTTCAGTAAAACGGTTCCGGTTACGTGTTAGTAGCAGGTCTCTTCCAACACATGTGATGCTGTAGTGTGCGTGAAAAATGCTGCGAAGTTGTGAATTTCCTTGTAATTGTTAATTTGCGCAATTATTCAACAATGAATGGAAGTGAAAACACATTATATTTTGGAAAATTTAGGAAATTCAGTTTACAAGAACAGATTATTGCTATACAAAAAGGAAGGCCAACCCCAACACTACCCAGTCTTACATGTATGCATGTAGGCTAATTTTTAGCATGTTTCTCTTAGGAAGGTGTCATTTTGCGCTGTTAACTTCTTTCCTCCTCTTAAGAAATATGCAGGAGCCGCCACTGGTTCTTTGGATTCTGTGTGTTTGCTAGAGCGTCGGCATTTAGTGTCTTCTATGTTTCCTTTCAATATGTATTTTATATGGCATTTTGTAGGAATTAATTTGTATTGGATACCTAGCACGAACTCAGCAGTTTCTCCGAATATGTTAGCTTTCTTCAGCCAGAGATTTGAAGCATTTTTATCTGTTTCTTCTTGATCCAGTGCATGTGGGTCCTCACCATGAATGTCTTTTTGTTTCCAATGATCTATTTAGTCCTGTGTGATGACTTCATTTACGTTATATTCTAGATCTGAAAGCTGGAGCAGTGTGGCAGTAGAGTCTGGTTTATATATCACTTTAAACATGCGGTTTATCTGACTTTTGTCATGGAAGTGTTGCCTGAAAGTACTGGTAGTTATTTGTGATGCATGCAGGCTGCCCATTCCACCTAATTGTGTTGGTAATATTAAACGTTCTACTGCTGTGTTTGGTGAGATAGGTCCTTATGGTTCTGTGAATGTCCTCTAGATCTGTTGGTGACCATTTTATTAGCCCAAATGAGCACAGCTCATGCATTATGTCCAGACACTCCCCCACTCTTCCTACAGAGCTGCGCACGAGATCGGATGAGTCTACTTACGAATTATAGGGGAATGGGTTAGCTTTTGCCTTGAACTCGGTAGACACATGCCCGACTTTCCCTTCTACTCCTACCCTCTCCACAGAAACGTTGTTCCCCTACTGCGCATCACGAGTGTCTTGGCAAAATACATGAGCTGTATGTAAATACAGTGTGGCATAGGTGCTAATAGCTTTTACTTTATTGCAGAAACTTAGTTTGGTCTTTAATATTTGCCATAATCTTGTTTGAAAGCTTTTTTTCAATTTATTTTTTACATTAGAGTGAGGGCTCAAGAGTAAATGAAAAAAAATGTACAAAGTTTTTACAATGCTGGAATCTGTTATCTGTCTAGACCCTAGTTTTGTTGAATACACATAGTAACACCAGAGCTGTTAATTTCTCTCACCACTTGGCCCTTGATCAGGTTAATGTGCTTGTTTCATTTCCAGGTTTTTGTATCATAATACAGTAGCGTGCAAATTAATCCGAACAACGTAATTACTTATGCAAAAACACTCAAACGGGATAAAAAAGGATCTAAGACATACCTCAGTAATCTATGTGGCCTCCCTTGTTCCTAATAACAGCTCTGAGACGATTTGGCATGGATTCCACTAATTTCCCACAAATATTCTTCATTTCTTCATCGGGAAACCATACACCAATGAGGGCAGAAATCATCTTTTCCTTTGTAGAACAATCCATTTTTTGCATTCTTCTTTTGCAAATTGACCACAAGTTCTCAATAGGGTTGATGTCGGTTGAGTTGCCTGGCCAGGGGAGTACCTGAATATTCTTCTTGTTGAAGAATTCTGTAGTTTTTCGAGACGTATGGCATGGTGCCAGGTCTTGTTGGAACACACCTCTGCCATCCGGAAATGATTTTTGCAGCTGGGGTACGATTCTGGTTTCCAATAAGTGAATATATTTGTTAGAATACATCATTCCCTTGATAGGTATTAATGCTCCAGGTCCTTCATGTGTAAAACAACCCCAAAACATTACTTTAGGGGGGTATTTGGGTGCTTGTTGGAGATGAACTGCTGTTACTTTTTCGGATCCTTTCCGTACGTAAGAAACATGGTGGCCGTGGACTTCGAAATGAGACTCATCGGAAAAAAGTACATTCTTCCAGTCATTCACTGTCCAGTGTTGATGTAATTTTGCCCACATTAAGCATTTTTTGCACATAACAGGGGTTAGCAGTTGCTTCTTAATAGGCTTACGAGCCCTTCGCCCAGCTTCCAAAAGCCTACACCGCACTGTTGTGACATGAATATTCGCCCCAGTGGCAGCCATTAACTCGTGGGTTAAGTCGACAGCAGTTAGTCTAGGATTTAATTTACTTTTCCTGACAATTAAACGATCATCTGCAGGTGAAGTCTTCCTTTTCCGGCCACAGTTTCCTTTTTTCTGGGGTGTGATGGATCCAGTCTCCCTGTATCGTTTTATGATCGAATTAACAGTAGCCAAACCGATGTGACATTCTGCAGCAATTTGCCTCTGTGTCATAGAAGAATGTTCTGCTAATGTTATTATTTTAGACTGTTTTCGTGGAGTTGTATCCATTTGTGAAGACGACAGAATGTACGCAGGATTGCAGTATTAAGTCTTCAACACAACTGAAATGCTTATAAGTACAAAATGACAGGCAAAATGTCACATATTATAAAAAAAAATAATGACAGACCTTCAACAATGGAATTACACGTATTATAGATGTCAATTAAAGCGGTATGAGCAGCTGTGAGGCCAACATGACAGAAAATGTAAAAATATGTCGTGTTCGGATTAATTTGCACTCTGCTGTGATGTTATTGCTCTGTGCTTAAATTGAAAAGTCCTATTTTAAGAATCGTATTTCCTTACTGTTTACATTATCTGATGAATATTGGATTGTCTGAAAGTCAATCTTAAAACGTTTGTGCTGCTTGTGTTGTTCATTTTCTTTCTACTCAGAAAAAGAGAAGTTGAAGTAAAGTACGTTATTGAATGAACAGACATCGTCAGTCTTTTAATTTCAAAGGTATGAGGGCTTAAAAATCCTACTTGGAAATAATTACACGTGTTAAATTGGGGACTACAACTGTCTGAGAGCCACTTCATGTGCGCAAGAATTCAGACCAACTTCATCATATAAACCATTAAAACAAAGTTATTATTTCCGTTGACTCACACAACAACACGTGAGGTTTGATCTGTCTGTGTGTCCTTGCTTCCCAGCTGTCGTCATGATGCTGTGCAGTATGCCAAGGCCTCCCCCACAATTCATTGCTGACCACCCATTTGCATTTCTGATCCAGGACAAGAAGTCAGAAATTGTTTTGTTTGCTGGCAGGATTTCACATGTTTAGTTTGTACAGGTAAAACTAAGTTACTAGTAGCATGCTGTATTGTAATTGAACATGTAAAATGAAGTCTTAATGCAATAAATATTCAAATGTGAAAATAAAACATTTTTTTTTTGTACTTACAGCAAAAATAGAAAAAAAAAAATTTTATAGCATTAATTATTGGAACAAAAACCGTTTATTAGCTAAAACCTGTTTTTGGAATTAGGCTTTTGGATATTCCACTATGTCCTGGAACTTGATATTTCCAACGTTTTGGAACTGGCCAGACAGGTCGCCTACTCTGTTGGGCTCGTTACACCCGGATAATCCGGACAACTGAGCAGTCCACAAGAACAAAGTTCCTGGCCGTGTCCTGAAGAATAAAACTAAATCTGGAAAATTTATTCAGGTTGAATTAAATTTGATTATACATTTTATTTGTTATATATATTTATGTCTCATTGTTTATAATATGTAGTGTATCTGATTAATCTTTTTAAGGGCATGAATTAAAATGTTCAATTTTAATTATAAGTTTATCACTTTTTTCAACATTTATACACTAATTACTGTTCTTCAAACATTTAGAAATTTTTGTTTTCTAGAATTCAGGATCCTTGTGGTCTGCCAGTGTTATTGGTCTTACTTACTTACTGGCTTTTAAGGAACCTGGAGGTTCATTGCCGCCCTCACATAAGCCCGCCATCGGTCCCTATCCTGAGCAAGATTAATCCAGTCTCTATCATTATATCCCACCTCCCTCAAATCTAGTGTTATTGGAGTGTTTGATTATATATATGTATATAGACACACACACACACACACACACACGCACGCACGCACGCAGACACAGACACAGACACTTCATAATTTTCATACGAGCGTCTTAATTACCATTATAGGCAAGTTTCATACGACTTTTTATGCTCGACCATATTTCTAACTTGAAATTATTCAGACGTATTCATTTTATTTGTATCTGACTCAAGATCGGAAGTGACCTTGTGATAGCTCGTGTGAGATGTGCGCAGACGCGAAAGTATTGATTTTTTCCAAGGAACAATAATGGCATTGACCTTGATGTAGAGAATAACATGAACTAATTTTGGTATAACCTGGAAATTGATTTAGAATTGAAAAACGAGATGACAAATTGATTTTATTTGAATATTTAGAATTAACGCTAATATTATAGTAACAGAACATAACCTTCTGCGACAGTATTGGATTTCCAGCCTCCGTGACGTTTCCCTCGTCGTCTTTCGATTGCATATTCGAGAATAATCGAAAACCTGAACTTTAATGAATAGGTGTACTTTAATGACATGCATTAAAGTACTGCTACCAGGTGTATAATTACTACATTTCAGCATGGTCGAGCATAAAAAAATGTTGATAACCAAAACCTATGTAAATAATGGATTGGTGGTAGTACCATTTCCCGTAACAAACCGGAAGTAGGGATACCTGTGGTCAACTACGAAATTTCAAATGAGAACATGGGTCATTGAAGGTGCCATTGGAAACTACTTTTAAAAAGAAACAACTTTTACTGAAACTTTTTTTTTTCTAATTTTTATTGTTTACTCACAAAGCAACAAAAATGGTATTTTCTGAGAAATGTTGTATGTTGTTTATGTACGTACACTCTTCATAGTAAGTGTTCCAATGTCCGCCACTCTGTGCTAAACAATGTTCTGATCTCCTCCTAACATCCGTGACTGCACGGAGACCTTCAGCACAGCTGAGAGACATACAGGCTTCTCTAATTCTTTGTTTCATATCTTCTGTAGTTGTTGGATAGTGCATATGAAATAGACTGGAATATCCAAATGTTGTTACAACAAAACCATTTACACCACCAGTATGGACCATATTCTATAAGTCTTATTATAATTTTTTTTTTTGCTCTATCTGTATTATGAGGAGCAAAACCTATTTCTTTTTCCACTTAAAAAATGGAATTAATATTTAATTCTGTTGTAAGTCTACATAGTAAACAGTGAGCCATTCGTCAGACTTATTAAGTAGAACTTGGTAACAGGTTTCCAGAGATTTAACACTTAGTATTTACCTCTTTGAAGCCAGCGGTCTTCTATTGTGGTACCATTTATTGTATTTTATGCAAGTTTCAAACTATCTTATCGAGTAATTAAAAACAAATATTAGTTAATTTGAGAAAACTGAACACACATAACCTACACTTGCTTTTTAGAATGAAGAAATTCGTCGAGAACTTATGTGGAACAGCCCATATTGTGGAACTTCAATTGTCTGGTGTAATGAGCTGTATTATTCCAGTGCTGCTCGATGTTAGTGCTTCTCCTTCTTATATTAATTCTTAAGATGTTTAAAACGAAGTTCATTTAAGTGATGATTTCATTAATGTTGAACTTTCAAATAATGAATACTCCAAACACAGTACATGTACGTAATTTAACTATTTTCCATCAAAATATTAAGGAATTTAACCAAAAATTATGAATTGGGCAATGTTTTAGCATCTCAAATAACAGAGCGTCATATGGAACAAGAAGAAATATTATATTTATGAAATGGTTGGAGTTGATAGTCAGGCCATTTTTGCCGTAGCCTTTCAGTACAAGCTCACATGTAAAATAGTTTTTATGAAAATTCACTCACTAAAAAGAATTCGAAATTTCCTTCCGTTGCTTCTCAAGAAGAATTTAGTGCAGTCGCTCTTGATGCCTCATTTTGATTACTGTGACACTCTCTACACTGACCTTAACATGAGACTGACAGACAGACTACAGCGTGTTCATAATGCATGCTTTCGATTTATTTGCAACGTCCGTAGATCTGACCGTATCACACCTTCACTAAATACACTGTCCTGGGCCCGTCTCAAAGAGCAAAGAACTATTCACTCTCTCACTTTACTCTTCAGTATTCTTCAACCTCTAACCCTAGCTACCTAGCTTCTCGTTTTCAACATTTGTCCTCATATCACGAAATAGATACTCGCTCACAACACCATATCACACTCTCCATTCCTAAACACAGAACATCCTTCTACTCTTCATCTTTCACGGTCTCTGCAGCTCATCTCTGGAACTCTCTACCACAACATGTCAGAGACTGTCGGACATTGTCTAGTTTAAAAAATAAATTAAAATTGCACTTTTTCAATTCAGATTCCTTTCAGTTATAAGCCCTTTTCTCTGTGATAGTTTTGTAAAAATATAGGCTATATATTTCTTTCCTTCCTTTCCCCTTTTTGTTCTCTTTATCAGCCGATGAACTTATTAGCATAGCCTTTTTATTGTGAATTTTATTTAATATTCGTATTTATTTTCTTTTTTATTATTATTTTATTACATTCCATTTTGTTATATTCTACCTTACGTTTTCCATATTAACCATTTGTACTAAGTGAGTTGCTTTCACTATATTCCAATGTATTTTACTTTCTTTTTTCTATTATTGTATTATTTTCATGTTGTTTAGTGTCGATTTTATTATGCTATTATTATTATTTTTTTTTGTAATATGTCAGTATTCTGTTCTTTAACTTTTTGTTAAATTTTAACTGCTTGTATACTTTGTACCCTGGGAGAGTGTAAGAGAAGGCCCTATGGCCTTAACTCTGCCAGTATAAATAAAGAATTATTATTATTATTATTATTATTATTATTATTATTATTATTATTATTATTATTAAATATTTAAGTTGTGTCTCGTAATGAAGTTATGAGAAATGGATCCGTGTTCTTGATTCATTTATTGGTGAAGACTTGCACACACTGGACATCTCTGTTTGCTGCAGGAATTCATTTAGTTTGTGTCCTGTTGGTTTTTGATACAACAGCAGTAGGGGTGGTGGGGCTGGCAGTGGTGGGCGGCGGTAGCAGTAGTGGTATATCCTCAAGTATTTTGCAGGTTATATTAAACTAGACAAGATGGATGAAGATATTTGTTCAGAACTAGAAATTTTCGACATCAACGAAAAAATAAGTGACTATGGGACAGATGGAAAGCATACTTAGACAGAATGAAGAGCTCCAGACTTCCGCACCAGTTTTATAACTACCAGTCATCGGACGACCACCCAAACACTGGAAGGATGCAATGCAGTTACTATAAGCAAAAATGCCTAGTGCATGAAAGATGATGATGATGATGATGATGAAGAAGAAGAAGAATAGTAGTAGTAGTAGTAGTAGTAGTAGTAGTAGTAGTAGTAATAATAATAATAATAGATGACTTGCCAGAATTCGAACTCCAGTCTAGTGCTGTAGTTGTTCTACTGATTTAAAACAGTTGAGCTTCAAATAGAGCAGCCACTTGGATAGCACATGAATTCCATATTGCTGTTTTCTAGATATGATGTGCGGGAAATTAAGCTTGTATGCACCAAAACTTCAAAGATCTTTCAGGTCACCATCCCTTTGTTTTCGTTCTGAAAAAAAAAAAAAAAAATCCGCTGCTGTGTTGATTTTGGGTCGTTTTGCATGTTAAGTGAGATAAATGATGAAGTCATTATGCAAGCCACTGATTTCACTCCGATAAATTAGTGCAAAACTGTGCTTTTTCTACTCTATAAAATGTAGAAGGGAACTTTAAAGTGCCAATAGGCCTATGCCTTCGTCAGACTGCAGGTGGTAGGGGTGTGGTGGTGGTGGCTATACAACTCACTAGCCAGTATGAGAATTTGTCGAAATTTTCTTATGATTCAGATGTGAAATTAACTTAATTACATTTTTATATTCCAAAATAAGTTCAAGTTTCCTTCTATTGGAATTAGCCTATTATTTTGTGATTCATGATTATTTGGCGGTAAGCTGTACAGACGTTTTGAAAGATTCACAGCTTCCAAGTGTTCCATAATTTCTTCTTTTGTGCATAACAATTTCTATGAAGTGCTATCATAGGAAATCCTAACTAGGAACCAATCTTTGATTTAGAAACAGCAGATTCTCTACGTAGATCAGGAATTAGTTTTAAATCTTTCAAGGAGTATTTTCATCTTGAATTTTGATTTTCAGCTATTAAATTGTGGTGATATATTTTTATAATAAGCTTCATACTGGTTTAAAAAGTAGTGTTTCATTTTGACATAAACTATATCTTTCCGTGCCCTGTTCTGGTAACTGTGGTGAAACAAAAAATGATACTTTCATATGCTTACTTTAACATTTACTGTGTGTGTGTAAGATAAATAAATGGAAGAAGAGACTGTAAAAAGACAAGTATTGCACAGGCAGGCGCGAAAAATAATGTTTAAAATGTATAATTATTTTAAAAACGTTGACGAGCAGAATGCTGATGCTGCCGGCCATCTTGATGCTGGCTGCAACGTTGCCAATGTGCAAGAAACGATTCAGAAGCATGTGGTGTGGAATTGAGAACCGTACAAAGAATATTGTTAGTGAAGGAAAGAGTTTTTGTTTGGTGTCATGCTTACAGTAATCAACGGCTATGATCATTATTGCCTTTTGATAATTTAAATTCTCTCCTGCGCTATTTGTATTGCATGTGCTCGTGCCTTGCTCTCTCTATCCGTCTCTCTGGACGCAAACATTAGCAGACTACCACCTTCCGAGTTGCCGTTGACTCTAAATTGGTGAAAAACTTGTAAAACTTATGACAAAGTATGTCTCATATGAAACCGACTTTTTATGTGTAGGAACAGAATTTTGCAAGCAAATATTGCCTGTGATATTTGCAATTCCGTAGCAATATGGCCACTAAGTGTTTTGTAACACAGATATTTAGAACAATTGACCGGGTATGTAGTAGATCTATCGGCTTACCTTCCAGTTGAAGAGGAGGTCATTGTATACAGTTCAGTATGTTTTTCAGATTTATATTGTATCTTACAGCATTAGTTTGCAACGGAAAACTGTGAGCATCCAAGTAAATTCAAATTCAAATAAATTCAAATTCAAATTTACTTACAATTTACATTTGGAGTCCACACCTGTGGAGTAACGGTCAGCGCGTCTGGCTGCGAAACCAGGTGGCCCGGGTTCGAATCCCGGTCAGGGCAAGTTACCTGGTTGAGGTTTTTTCCGGGGTTTTCCCTCAACCCAATACGAGCAAATGCTGGGTAACTTTCGGTGCTGGACCCCGGACTCATTTCACCGGCATTATCACCTTCATCTCATTCAGACGCTAAATAACCTAGATGTTGATACAGCGTCGTAAAATAACCCAATAAAAAAAAAATACATTTGGATAGATACCCAAAATGAGCATATGCTCGTGCTCGGGTACAGTCCAGTAGTCTACATAAATTTTACAGGGTTCAAATAATAATGCTGATGATATAAAATAATAGTAACAACAACAGTAATAATAATAATAATAATAATAATAATAATAATAATAATAATAATAATAATAATAGAATAATCGTGACAGAAATGATACAAAGATTGTAATACAAAATAATTCATTAATAATAATAATAATAATAATAATAATAATAGTGATAAACAAAAATATTTACAATAATGAAATAAATACTAAGATGGATAAAATAAAATATAAAACCACTAGCGAGAGTTAACACAACTTAAATAAGCATATAATAACCGGAAAAAATGCCAAACTCGAAAATCAACAGAAAAGTTCGTTGTATCGCAGACGACAGCAACCGCCGTATTGACATTGTGTTGTGCATTAATGGTAGTAGTGGGGAGCTGAATGTCTACGTAACTGCCGTTCTCTTCGAATCTTCTCGTACAATCATGGGAAGTTAATGCTGTAAAAACAAAATGTCTACGAGTCAAACTGTTCATTATTACCAGGATAAATACAAATAATACTGAAATATATTAATCGAGTTTCAGTTATAGATCTCCCCTTTTGTGCAAGAGGTATCATATCAAAATATTTTATGAATGGTGGGGAAAATATAAATTTCAATAACTTTCTAGTGACAAGTACAATCAAGTGTATCTGTGGCGATGCTAAGGAATCATTTATTGGAGATATACACTGTTATTAATTAAGAAAATGATCTATTTATATTTATTACAATGTTTTATCTTATAGGTTACATGCATCAGATAAATACAATAAAAATTAGTACCATATAATGCTAGTAACACTTAAAAAAAATTGTAATAAAATTTATCAAATATCATACAAACATTTTCACTTTATTTTTAAACTTAAGAATGTGTAAATTGCTTAGGTCTGGATTATTTTTCAATACTGAATTGTAAATAGATCTCTTCCTCAACACATGCCAAGTAGTGCAAATAAATGCTTATTGATAATGACAAATTGCTATGCATCCTCTCATTGTGGTTTTATTCAGTTTCTTCGTGGAAATTGCTGACACGAGCATTTTGTTGCCATCAACTTCTGCCATTGGAACATGATCGTAGCAAGAGCTTTGACTACACGTGTTGATATTTTCTAGGTATGCAGATAGACGGCGTATCCTTTACTTTTCCTGAAATATTCCAGGCTGATCATCCTTTTGTTTTCACAATACAAGATAACATTTGTTCTGCTGTGCTGTTCATGGGTTGCTTTTCCACCCACAGTGATTAAGGTAAAGAACAAAGCATACTCCCTCATTTACTTTTAAATCGCAAGCTTGTTGTCTTCTAACCCTTCCACTTGCGCAGTTTCTTCTCTCGCTTCCTGATTGATATGACAACACTGAAGTAAATAACGGAATTAAATGGAATATAATTAATTGATTAACTAGTGGACTTACTCGTGTTAATTATGTAAGAATTGTGCGGCTTACAGCTGTTTCAGTGCTTCACGCGCCATCCTCAGAGCCTACTAGATCTCGGCGTCATCTCGAACTTCTCTGCCTGTTATGTGGGTGTGTTTGATTGTTAAAAGGTGTTGAAGAGTGGAGACAAATAGTGTGTGTGTACTGAAATTGATCTGTGTGTTGAGAATTTGATCGGGGTGTGTTTTAGTGTGTTTGTATATTTCATATTGTTCTAGTGTGTTGAGTTTTATATTTATGAAATATACAAACACACTAAAACACACCCCGATCAAATTCTCAACACACAGATCAATTTCAGTACACACACACTATTTGACTCCACTCTTCAACACCTTTCAACAATCAAACACACCCACATAACAGACAGAGAAGTTCGAGATGACGCCGAGATCTAGTAGGCTCTGAGGATGGTGCGTGAAGCACTGAAACAGTTGTAAGCCGCACAAATCTTACATAATTAACACGAGTAAGTCTGCTAGTTGATCAATTAATTATATTCATGTGTTAAAAGTAGTGTACGCAAGATTCAAAATGGATTAAATGGAATAATTTAATTAAATAAAATTATAACGCTTTTAACGTTTTAACTCTAGAAAGTTTTTATAGTTTTAATCAAGTGTTAAAGTGAACAATAAAAAGCAATGAATAATTTATACATCTTGATTACACAACTTTTAACACTGTATCACTTCGGAATATGTATGGTAAGACTTTCCTCTGTTAAATTTCAACAACAAATCCATAAATTTTCTAGACATCACAACAACAAAAGTAGACAACAAACACACATTCAAAGTATACAGAAAAACAACAACAACACACATACACAACACATCCAACCACCCCACACAACACAAACAAGCTGCATTCCGAACAATGGTACACAGACTACTCAACATACCAATGAACCAACAGGATTACAACGAAGAGCTAAACACAATCAAATACATAGCACAAGAAAACGGATACAACCCTAACATAATAGACAACATAATACAAAAGACAAAACATAATCACAAAAAACATAAGAATACAACACAAACACAAGAACACAAAAAATACATCATACTAACATACGAAAACAAAAACACACACAAAATTGCAACCTCATTCAAGAAATTAAATTACAACATCGCATACAGAACAAATAACACTACAAAAACATCTCAACACACAAACAACACAAACAAATAAATACAACTACACAGGCGTATACAAACTCAAATGTAACACCTGCAACAACTTCTACATAGGATAGATAGACAGATAATTTCAAACACGTTACAAAGAACACATCACAGCCATAACAAAATTACAAAACATCTCCACATATGCAGAACACATCACAAATGCTAACCACACCCACAGAGACATCAACACAGACATGGAAATACTGCACATCCAACCAAAAAGCCAGAAACTAAACACACTAGAACAATATGAAATATACAGACACACAAAAACACACCCCAACGAAATTCTCAACACACAACTCAACTTCAAAACACATACACTCTTTGACTCTACACTACGAATGCACCCTCACAAGAAACAAGAGGCGCCAAGACCAACAACGACCAGTTCTGAAGATTACCCATAAATAGGTCGAAACATGTTAACGAGGTATGTTGAAATTTAACACAGGAAAGTCTTACCATACATATTCCGAATAATTTATGTTTGAGGCATCAACAATGCGTGATGATCTGAATATTCAACCACTTTGCTGTGAGATGTATAATCATCACGTAAGTTTCGTGAATCTTCGAACACACAAAGCAACAAATCTTGCTCTTGTGTGTTTATTTTGTAAACATTACTCTATGCAGAAAGACTAGTGCCTGCTGGACATGGGGAGAGTTAAAATAACTGTTCGGTCTGAAGTCAGAGATGAGACAGCACTCTCATAAAGGGTGCGGCAAAACATCCTCCCTAATTTAAAGTTTAAATAAAAAACAGATGGATCAAAATAAGGAAACTTTATTAATTTGAATGGTATCTAAACAGTGGAAAATTTAGGTTTACATGCGTTGCCATAGCGATATCAAATGACATGCGCAAATCAACAAGAATTGAATAGGAAACTTTATTAATATGAATGGTATCTTTACAGTGGGAATTTTTCATTTTTTGAATAACGTGTCTCTCAAGTGGTGTCCTTCACTATCAATGCATTGTTGAATGCGACTTCGGAAATTCTGCGTCACTCGAACTAGCATTTATTGAGGAATAAGACCAATTCCTTCCTGTATTGCATTTCTTAGGTCTGGCAAAGACCTCGGCCGATGTTTGAACACCTCAGCCTTAAGTTGTCCCCATAGAAAAAAATCGCAGGGTGCAAGGTCTGGTGATCGTGCTGGCCAGGTGGCGTCGCCACGTGAAGAAATTAAGCATCCGGGAAACGTCTGTCTCAGGACTTGGAGAGAAATCTGAGTTGTGTGAGAGGTGGCTCCGTCCTGCTGAAACCATACCTGGTCAATCTGCAGCGCATTGAGTCTTGGTGCCAAAAAATTGTTGATCGTAAAAGTGTACCGCTAAGAGTTCACTGTCACAGTAGCACCATCCTATTCAAAAAAGTAAGGACCAAGTATCCCGACTCTTGCAACCGCGCACCATACAGTAACACGGTCGTTATGTAGAGGTTTTTCATGAAGTTCACGAGGGTTCTGTCCACTCCAATATCGGAAATTTTGATGATTCACGCATGTAAACCAAAATGTCCCACTGTTTAGATACCATTCATATTAATACAGTTTCCTTATTTTGATCCATATGTTTTTTATTTAAATTTTAAATTAGGGAGGATGTTTTGCTGCACCTTTTATAACTTATTACAGATGAGTAAACCTTTGTAGATGCTCTTCGCCTAGGAATGCACAGCATTTGTCTGCTTATTATCTGAAACATTTTGAATTGGACTTTGTTATTCAGTAAAATTCATAGTGCTTATTTTAACTAGCATGTTTGTTTCTTCTAGGAAGGAGAGCCATCGTATGTCCAATGCCTCCACTTCCTAAATTGTTCCAAGTTAACCACCATTTTGTTTTCATTCTTCAAGAGAATAGTTTTTGAAACCTTGAAGATTGTGATCCTTTATACATTCTTCCGTATGAAGTGTGTGAGGGAATTTACCAACTGAATGGAGAGTTTTGTGTGCTGTGACTTTGTAAATTATAAGTATTCAGCAGTGATAAAAAGTGCTTACGGGGTTATATACACCTTACACATTTAGAAATGTTTTATTAATTTTATTCCTCCACATCGTTTCATTAAATTTGGTATTCGTAATGTCTGAAAATTGCTCTTTGATCTAAAACAAAAACAAATTTCTTACATAACAGGTTTTGCATTTATGAATTTTTAAAATTTTTATTTTGCGTTTTGTACCAAACAGCCATTAAAAAAAAAATTACACCAAACATTTTCAATATGAGGACAAATCATCCGGCATTACATAACATTATTTTTTTTTGCCTTAAAAGTGCCTTAGGCCCTAGTTCAGTAATTAGAATATACTCACTACAAGAAGTAGATACATTTTTAAGATTGAGCTACGGTTCATTGATTTTACTAAGAAAAAAGGGTCGTGCAGAATTTCATACAGTTGTCTAAAAAAATTATGCAAGATATGATTTAAACATTATTGAGAAAATGTACGATAAACTTCCAGATTGCTTGCTGGTATTGTGTTTGCATTGGAGTACATTTTTGGTCAATTTTGTAAATACTGTATCTTAAAATTTCTTTCCCAGATATAAAACTAAAAGTTCATATGAAATTAATGTAAGAAAAATAAAAAAATCTTATTTTTGTCCTCAGAGGTGTATGTTACCCCTTAAAGTAACTGTGATGTCCAAATGAATCTAAAAATTACCCTTTAAGGACAATCTCATGTAACCAAAGTCCATAATATATAGTTCTGTATTTTTGAAATACCTGCAGACGTTTGCATGTATTTTATTTTCCTAATAAAATTTTTCATGACTTCATACTGGGAGAGCAATGGTTTGGTTCCAGGTAAAGTATAGAAACGTTTCTCTTTACCAACTCAGATGGTATGCATACTCCATAAGCGAACTTAGTCAAGAAAAGCTTTAATCCTAATAGGTACGGAATACATTAGTTGTGATACTAAATACAGTTTCCAGTAACAGTAGGGCTGCAGCATACACGGTCACAGACCGTAGAATAAAGGGTCAGATTACATGGCAGATGTCAGCCAACATGAGCCATGGTCTAGAGTGGCACATTTTTGGGACTAGAATTTTTTTATACTGTGCTTGAGCTATGGAATTTGAGAAATGTAATATACACATGCATATCATGCAAATGTCTTATTGATTACAGTTCACGTTAACACTTTGTTTGTTAAAATTACTTAGTCATACGTTAAAAAGTGTTAACATTTTAAAAAAAGTATATGCCTTCGACAGACGGCCCGTTTCGACGTTATGTGACGTCTTCTTCATTGTCTCCTGAACTACTGGTGATCTTGAATTCTGCGATGTGCATTTGTCGATGATAGGGGTGGGGGTGTGTTGCTCGTATGGTGGGGGCTGGTTGTTTGTGTGTTATGACGTATCATGACGTCGAATAATGTGTGGGTATTGAACTGTTAAGTATATGTTGTGGGTATGTTGTTGTATGTTTATATATTTCGTATTGTTCTAGGATGTTTAACTGTGAACTTTTTGGTGTGATGTGTAAAATTTCCATATCTAACATAATAGACACACTAATAAAAAAGGCAAAACAAAAACAGAAAACAGAACAAACCAACACAAACGCCACGCGAGAATAAATACATAACATTAACATATCACAATACCAATACTCACAAAATTGCAACTTCATTCAGAAAACTAAAATACAAGATAGCATACAAAACAAATAACACAACACAGAAATATCTAAATAATCACATTAAACATTCAAATAAATATAACTCAACTGGAGTTTACAAACTAAAATGCAATAGTTGCCCACATTTTACATAGGACAGACAGGAAGATCCTTTCACACAAGATATAACGAACATATTAAAGCTATAACCAAACCCTACATCACATCAAATTATGCAGATCACATTATCAACAATAATCATGACTACAATAATATAGAAACAGATATGGAAATTTTACACATCACACCAAAAAGTTCACAGTTAAACATCTTAGAACAATACGAAATATATAAACATACAATAACATACCCACAACAAATACTGTACTTAACACACAATTACAGTTCAATACCCACACATTATTCGACGTCATGATACGTCATAACACACAAACAACCAGCCCCCACCATAAGAGCAACATACCCCCACCCCTACTATCGACAAATGGACATCGCAGAATTCAAGATCACCAGTAGTTCAGGAGACACTGAAGAAGACGTGACATAACGTCGAAACAGGCCATCTGTCGAAGGTATATACCTTTTTTATTTGAAATTGTAACACTTTTTAACGTATGACTAAGTAATTTTATGTTTTTAAATGTCTTACATTTGTATATATCCAGGCTGATATGTACATCTATTATCAGGCAGTACATCTCACTTGACGGTATATATCAGAGGAAGAATAGTTGTTTGTATACATCTGAAGTCTGATTAGTGTAATATGTTATTAGTCGGCAACGTATGCATTGGAGGAGGAAAGGAACTGGCCATCTTACCTCATTATTTCCTGGCTTAGTTGTCTCATGAGTGATGCTTTGGCCAGTTCCTTTCCCCCTCCATTGCATACATCGCCGACTAGCTACATATTGCACTAGTCAGACTTCAGATGCATACAAACAATTGTTCTTCCTCTGACACATATCGTCAAGTGAGATGTACTGCCTGGTAATAGATGTACATATCAGCCAGAACCTCGATCAGAGGTAAGATAACGATAGGATATGTAATTTTTTTAACAATGACCCGCAGCTAGCAGTTAGAGACACTTTAACTGTGGCCCCAATAGCTCTCTTTTCAAACTACAGTGTTAGGTGTGAAACAGTTAAAAAAGACGAAGTTTTGGACATAACTATTTTGAAAATTATATTAAGAAAGGGAGAAAAGAAGAAAAAAAATTAAATGGCCAACATTCTGTTTAAGGAAAACATAGAATTTACGAGATCAGAGATTGACTCACCGAGTATTCCCAGTTTGAATTGTACTCGTTTTAACCTAACTAGCAAATACTGAAGCACTACATTCTTGAATTCTTGCCCTTCTTCTGTTAAGTGCCTGGTTTTCATGTATTCATTCATTCATTCATTTTATTCCATAGATCTTACATGAGCAATGAAGCTTTAAGATGTGGAAAAAGTCAAAATTTTACAATATTACAATTGCAATTTTTACAAATTTTTACAGTTTTACAATTTAGGAACTTTCTACAATTTTTACAATTTTGTGCAATTTTTTTGCAATATTTTGGCGAGATATAGTGAGATGAGGTGAGGTCCGAGGATTCGCCAAAATATTACCCGGCATTTGCCTTTTGGTTGGGGAAAACCTCGGAAAAACCCAACCAGGTAATCAAATCAAAGGGGTTGATGCCAAGGACTCGCCATAGACCATCCGGCTTCAGTCCCACGGCTGAGGAAAACCTCGGAAGAAACCAAAGACCAAAGGGGGATCCAACCCAAGCCCGAACGCAGCTCCGGATCAGCAGCCCAGCAAGTCTGCCGACTGAGCTACATCGATGGCTCTACTAAAAGTATACAATACATAGCCAATCAGATTATTAAATTTATAAACGCAAACGATCCTTCACACATTGTGAAGGAGATTCATTTGTTAGTGGTGATGACTCCCATCTCTTTTGTAGACACCCTAGAAGTCTTTTATGTCCAGTCTTGACTGAGTGATTAATTGGTGCTCGTCTTCCAGATCCACATCACTATTCTAAGTTCTTTGTCTACCATCACAAATCTGATGATGTCCACCACGCTATGTTGGTCTCCGATTTCTTTGTTTCATATGTGGTGTATGCTATTTCGTACAGTGCTCATTTCGGATATTCTCAAGAGCTGTTTAGTCTGCCCTGTATGTCATTCTGGGCCACCCAGTGCCTCTAATATTTTGCCATGGAGTTTCCCAGGCCAAGCTGTCTTACTGCTTAATCGTATTCTCGATACTAGCCATTAATATTATTAGAGATGATCCATGTTGAATCTTTCGTACACTACTTTTAACACTTGAATATAAATAATTGATTAAATGGCGATCTTACTCGTGTTAATTATGTAAGCATGTGCGGCTTACAGCTGTTTCGGTGCTTCTTCACACCATCCTCAGAGCCTACTAGATCTCGGCATCATCTCGAACTTCGCTGCCTGTTGTGTGGGTGCGTTCGATTGTTGAAAAGTGTTGAAATGTGGTGTCAAATACAGACATGGAAATCTTACACATACAACCCAAAAACCAAAAACTCAACACACTAGAACAATATGAAATATACAGACACAATAAAACACACCCTAATCAAATTCTCAACACACAGATCAATTTCAGAACACACACACTATTTGACACCACATTTCAACACTTTTCAACAATCAAATGCACTCACACAACAGGCAGCGAAGTTCGAGATGACGCCGAGATCTAGTAGGCTCTGAGGATGGTGTGAAGAAGCACCGAAACAGCTGTAAGCCGCACATGCTTACACAATTAACACGAGTAAGATCGCCATTTAATCAATTATTTATATTAGAGATGCTCTCACAGTGCAGTCTGTATATGATTACATCCTGCGCTCAGAGTTTGAAAAATGGAATGTTGGGTTTCTCTGGTAAAAACGGAATGATTAACGCCTTTTGGTTCATCTTCCAGTCGATATAATGTCATCTGATGCCTAACAACTATCACAGTTAGTGTGACATGTAGGCAATACGAGATATTTTTGTGTTTTTGTACAAACAATTAGAATCTATCTAAAGATTCAAATTATTTTTTTGAAATAGTTTGGTCACCCCTCCATGTTACCGTTTATAATAGGAATAACACAGGAATATCACAGTCTACTATATACAGTCACGAAGCTTGAGTTTTGAGGGTGCTAGAAACAATAGACTGTGACGGTACTATTTTGCATTGCCTGTAATGAGGCGATATTAGCGATCCTAGTGGTGAGCAACTATCTAATGTTTGCATATTTACTGAACCCCATTTCAGTTTGGTTGATAGGTTTTCCCTTCTACTCACACTCTCTACCACCAGTGAAGGGGAAGCTGCTACTGACCATCTTACTAACGTTCGACAAATTGACTTTCAACAGTGACAAAATTTTATTATTGAAAATGTTTACTGATAATCTATATTTCGAAAGCCTACACTAAGCGTTAATATTTCATTTTATTGCTGTTTATATCAACTGGCACATTAAAAAGCTACTGAGAGTAGAAGATAAATGTTTTCTTCACCGCTAGTTGCTACTCTACAGCATACACAACGGGACAATCTGCACTGTGTCACTCCCCCCTGACTTCATAATATAAACTAACATCCCTTAATTTAATTAATTATTAGTTGAAAATATCGTAGGAATGACACTAAAATTTACACAAACATGTAATTGTCAAACTTGTGTCACTGTATTTTATATTCATTTATGTACTTTATTTAATATTTTATTTTCTTGTGTGTACAACTTGGGGGGTGCAGGTATAAGAGGTAACAGCTACCGTTCTGTTACTGACGGACTCTGGGCAAGTAGAAGGGGAAAGAAATGCCTTCGCATCCTCTCAACTTGTATGAAATGTCGTTTACATATTGAGCTTCGTGACTGTATATACTAGACTGTGGGAATATGATCTACCTGATAACCTCTTTGTTGTTATCTGTACCATTATATCGAGTTTTCAGCTAATCTGTGTGGTGCTGGTGGTGGCCTATATGCCTTCTTCAGTTCCAGCCATATGTGGTAGCGGGTGATTTGTGATTGGGGAACAAGATGGGTCAGGATAGAATCACACCTTATCTTTTGGCATGTTTCTTAATGTTCACAATTTCACTGTAATTTTATATGTTCTTTACTTATTTATTATTTTCAAAAGTTTCCACTGGAGATGCCCCTGTTAACACTTCGATTGCATTGCATTTCTACCACCAAACTTTCCATTAAAAATGTTCCATCCCAAAATGCTAAAATCTAGCATTAGAAGTGCTGTAAAATGCTAAATTTGATTTTAAAGTGCGAAATTTGCAATTTTATGTTGTCAAAATCAACCATCTCTAGTCATTAGTGACAAATACCGTTTTCATTTATTATGATAGAAACATTTTATGGGCCAAGAACTGGAATTCTAAGAAAAGAGGATTGTCCTACTTTAAACAGAGAGTTTTGTTAAAAGGCATTGACAGGTGGCCAATAGAAGGTATAGGGTAGACCGAATTCTTTCTTCTGTTGTGCCAACAAGCCTTCATAAACAATAACAGGCCAAGTTGTGTGACGTAGGCACTGTATTCCAGACATTCAGTTTGCATACCAGTTCAGTGGAGCAAGGTGCAAAGAAAAGAAAATTTTCAAATGTGGAAGAAGAAGTTAATGTTATAAAACAAATCAAGAGTGCTAAAAAGAGAG
Source organism: Periplaneta americana (assembly GCF_040183065.1). Lineage (NCBI taxonomy): Eukaryota > Metazoa > Arthropoda > Insecta > Blattodea > Blattidae > Periplaneta > Periplaneta americana. Next base: position 207,274,852 of record NC_091119.1, on the reverse strand, counting down.
CTGATGTATATAGTGAATTTGGCTTTGGTTACGGAAGATTTACTGGTGCAGTATTTTGCAAAATGGAAGGGGAAAAAATTACAGATTTTTTCAATCCACGAATACTTACACTGAGTGTATTTTAATGACTGTATATTATAGTACAGTATTTTACTCCATATTTCACTATTCATTTATGAACTTGTCAACTGCGCATCTCTAAAAGCAATTGGTTTACAGATTCATGTTTACTGGAACTTTTTCGGTTATTTTGTAGTATTTATTCATTTCATCCTTAAACTATTGGCCATAATTTTTATAACTTTGTGTAAAGAAGTGAAGGAAGAGTTGTGACTGTTAATGTGATCGTTCAGTGCATTGCTGATTTTCAGAAGTTACGTAATAGTTGTAGTAGTACAAAGTGTTCAGTTCCCGGCTGGGACATGCTTGTGTTCATGGATCAATGCCACATCGTACTCTGCTCACGATCAGAGAAAACACGTGTGCCACTCATTGAAATGGCTGCTTTGGTATCACTTGATCGTGGGGCAGAATTCTGTATGTGTACAGCACTAGCACTGCAATGGCCACTTTGTACCTCGTTTATCCGAAATGAAACTGTGAAGTGACTCTCAAGTAACCAGCCCTGGTGCATGCACATGGCTGACTGGATAGATATGATTGTTTGGTCCTTCTCATCCAAGTCTCATTTTGTATTTTCTCTGCGCCCTACAGATCTGAAGAGGGCAGGAACTCATTCCGTCTTATGCTTGAAGATCCAGTTCTCTGTGTAACAGACCTTATTTATTGGGAAAGTGTTGCATTTTGTACACGAAGCATGCAGCTGTCACTTTTCAAAACGATTATTTGGAACATCGGATCTCTTGAAAATCCTTCACGATTTTCATTACTTCCGAAGTAATAGATTTTATGGATGGAAAGTAGTTCAGATTTTCACTGCATTTTCACCCGAGTCACCGAATGGAAGTACCCAGACAGAACACTTTGATGGGAACAATGTTGTATCAAGTTTCATTTGTTACTGTTGATATGCATAAGAACATAATATTGTATTTTGTTTTCTCTTTCTCTGTTAACAGGACTAGTTATGGCACGAAATTCTGCAACTTATCCCAAATATTTCGCAGCTGTCCATCCTTTCTTGTTTGCAGTGGTTGTAAAAGAGAATACTCTATTTTGTGGACGATTTTCATTTCCAGTTTAGGAGAAGGTAAAATGCCTCAATCATTTCTACAACGTAAACTGATTTCAAAAGCATGTGGTGATGATATCTTGGAAAACTGGTAGAAAATTATTCTCAAAGCAACTAGTTAAATCAATACAAATTTCATTACATTTTAAAATTAGTTGAATTTTGTGTTGCATGGTAGACTAGATATCCATACAACACTACACTTCTTCAAAACAATGTTCTTATTATTGCTGTGTCTGGTAAACTTGATACCTTTACAACACTACACTTCTTCAAGACAATGTTCTTATTATTGTTTGTCTCATAAACTTGATATCCATACAACACTACACTTCTTCAAGACAATGTCTTATTATTGCTTGTGTGGTAAACTTGATATCCATATAACACTACACTTCATCAAGACAATGTCTTATTATTGCTTGTCTGGTAAACTTGATATCCATACAACACTACACTTCTTCAAGACAATGTTCTTATTATTGTTTGTCTCATAAACGTGATATCCATACAACACTACACTTCTTCAAGACAATGTCTTATTATTGCTTGTCTGGTAAACTTGATATCCATATAACACTACACTTCATCAAGACAATGTCTTATTATTGCTTTTTTGGTAAACTTGATATCCATACAACACTACACTTCTTCAAGACAGTGTTCTTATTATTGCTTGTCTGATAAAATTGATATCCATACAACACTACACTTCTTCAAGACGATGTTCTTATTATTGCTTGTCTGATAAACTTGATATCCATACAACACTACGCTTCTTCAAGACAGTGTTCTTATTATTGCTTGTCTGATAAACTTGATATCCACACAACACTACACTTCATCAAGACAGTGTCTTATTATTGCTTGTCTGATAAACTTGATATCCATACAACACTACACTTCTTCAAGACAATGTCTTATTATTGCTTGTCTGATAAACTTGATATCCATACAACACTACACTTCTTCAAGACAATGTCTTATTATTGTTTGTCTCATAAACTTGATATCCATACAACACTACACTTCTTCAAGACAATGTCTTATTATTGTTTGTCTCATAAACTTGATATCCATACAACACTACACTTCTTCAAGACAATGTCTTATTATTGTTTTCTCATAAACTTGATATCCATACAACACTACACTTCTTCAAGACAATGTCTTATTATTGTTTGTCTCATAAACTTGATATCCATACAACACTACACTTCTTCAAGACAATGTCTTATTATTGTTTGTCTCATAAACTTGATATCCATAAAACACTACACTTCTTCAAGACAATGTCTTATTATTGTTTGTCTCATAAACTTGATATCCATACAACACTACACTTCTTCAAGACAATGTCTTATTATTGTTTGTCTCATAAACTTGATGTCCATACAACACTACACTTCTTCAAGACAATGTCTTATCAAGTAAACTTGATATCCATACAACACTACACTTCTTCAAGACAATGTTCTTATTATTGCTTGTCTGATAAACTTGATGTCCATACAACACTACACTTCTTCAAGACAATGTTCTTATTATTGCTTGTCTTGTAAACTTGATGTCCATACAACACTACACTTCTTCAAGACAATGTTCTTATTATTGCTTGTCTTGTAAACTTGATGTCCATACAACACTACACTTCTTCAAGACAATGTTCTTATTATTGCTTGTCTTGTAAACTTGATATCTTTACAATACTACACTTCTTCAAGACAATGTTCTTATTATTGCTTGTCTGATAAACTTGATATCTTTACAACACTACACTTCAAGACAATGTTCTTGTTATTGCTTGTCTTGTAAACTTGATATCCATACAACACTACACTTCTTCAAGACAATGTTCTTATTATTGCTTGTCTTGTAAACTTGATATCTTTACAACACTACACTTCTTCAAGACAATGTTCTTATTATTGCTTGTCTGGTAAACTTGATATCTTTACAACACTATACTTCTACAAGACAAAGTTTATCGTGGATGAAATTTTGAAATCTACATTTTAACATCACAGTGCATTGTCGTATTACCGAAATAGAAGTGTATTTTGATTTTTGTTGTCCCTGGATAATTTGATTTCGAGCAGCTGACCAGAGCAATGAATAGTTGTACTCTGATTTGAATGTTTTCTGTAACAAGATTAATATTGGTTGATTGCTTGCATATTGGAGTTCTTTCTTCAGCTAAGCCACCTATCTAACCTGATAGGAGGAAGAATTCCATTTTCGAGGAATTAACGTGTGTGATATAATTACTGTTATTCAAGTAGGAGACAGTTTTGTCATAGGTAGACTTTTATTAGCTGTAAAAATCTGTTGGCCTCGGTTGCATTGGAATTTGCAAACCTCAGATCTAACGGTAAACAGAGCACCATGGAGAACTGATTTGTCTGCATTCTATTATCACCCTTACTGCAAGTACACTAGACTGGCAGTGCATTATCAAGAAATGGACTTAATGCCTGGAACTTGTGTGTGACTTGTTAGCCTTAACTTTTGTGGTTACTGTTTGTTGTTTATCTGTGAAGTAACTCTCAGACCCAGTGTAACTTGAGGTTGAGAGATATTTTGATATAGACGTCTCAAAGCCAGTAGAAGAACGCAGAATTGCAAGAATAAACTCACATCTGCATTTCTATATACCACTATCATCACAATATCGTAGTGACTTAGCTTTGTTATATATATTATTTCAATGTACCGAAGTACATATGATATTTCCATGCAGATATTCTGCATCATCATACGATGAAAGAGTAATGGAACGGAGAAAAATTCTCTCCGGCGCCGGGACTTGAACCCGGGTTTTCAGCTCTACGTGCTGATGCTTTATCCACTAAGCCACACCGGATACAACTCCGGCGCCGAACAGAATTGTCTCTGATTGAGTTCCAACTCTAGGGTTCCCTCTAGTGGCCGCCCTCTGCACTACGTCATAGATGTTTATGAACATAGGACTGAAGTCCACACATGTGCTGAGGTGCACTCACTCATTATGAGTGCACCTCAGCACATGTGTGGACTACGTCATAGATGTCTATGAACATAGGACCGAAGTCCACACATGTGCTGAGGTACACTCACTCATAACGAGTGCACCTCAGCACATGTGTGGACTACGTCATAGATGTCTATGAACATAGGACCGAAGTCCACACATGTGCTGAGGTACACTCACTCATAACGAGTGCACCTCAGCACATGTGTGGACTTCGGTCCTATGTTCATAGACATCTATGACGTAGTGCAGAGGGCGGCCACTAGAGGGAACCCAAGAGTTGGAACTCAATCAGAGACAATTCTGTTCGGCGCCGGAGTTGTATCCGGTGTGGCTTAGTGGATAAAGCATCAGCACGTAGAGCTGAAAACCCGGGTTCAAGTCCTGGCGCCGGAGAGAATTTTTCTCCATTCCATTACTCTTTCATCGTTAGCTTTGTTAAATATGGAAGGTAATATAAACTTCTCCGAAAATATAGACAAAGTAATTCTATCAGGTCCGAGAGTGAAGTACAATGACTGTATAGCTATCGGATTCGGAAAGACAGCAGACGATGCTGAGGATATTCTTCCTCATAGTGAAAACACTCTTTTATTCCATGTGTTTTTGGGTTCAGAAGTTCCTTGTCCATTTTATTTATTTCATCCTGAGGATAAGATTTGCTTCAAGAGTGATCAAAGGCCACTTAAGTATATATATTTTGGAGATTCTGGAGGACCGCTAGTGTGCGATGGATGGCAGGTTGCTGTTGCCATCTCTATCAGATATGTGAGGGAGGAAAGCCGAGATTTGAAAGTCATGCATATGCACTTCACATCCACGTGGTACTACAAGAATTGGCTGCAAGAAAATGTGCCAGAGTTAACATTTAGTTAAAAACAATTTACTGTATGGTTATGATAATTTAGAAGCTGATTATATCTTTTGTTGTAGGTATTTATTTTAAAATTTTAATTGAATTTCAAATATCACTTTTGCTGTATGTATCTCTTGTTTCACATAATGTTGAGCACAGTAAAAGGCAAGGCACTGCGTTTGCTTGTTGGGCAAAATAGCACTTCAGTATTCTGCACTGAGTAAGTAACTCACTACAAATGCAGTAAAGTTAAGAAGCTTTGCTATAAGTAGCTATAAATGTTAAATAACATCTCTACATGTTTTGGATCTGTTGAATGGATATTACAAGTTGATTGTCAGGACATAGTTTGTGTCTTTCTTTATTGATAAGAATGTCTTATTAGTTTTAATATCTGTCTTGTGTCTATATGTCACAATGTTTTGAGATGTTCATAATCTTGCTTCTATGTCACTATTTGTCACAAGTTTGTTATTGTTTGCTTCAGTTGTACGTGAGTTTTGTGTAAATATACGAAAGGTGCGGGTAAGTCATAAAAATGAGAATATTTAAAAATTGAGTGATATTTTAATAAACTACATTTGTTATACTTTGAGATAAACTTTATTTTCCTGTAACTTACAACAGAGAGCTGGTGCTTCTCTGCCTAGTAAATTGGAACTGATCACCCTCACTAGTGGAGATATTCTGTTTAATTTATCTTACGAGTGTTCATCAAAGTTTCTTCTTAATAAACATATTTCATAACTTGTAATTTTTAGACAAGGTAAAATCAAAGAAGCTTCATTAGAATTCAGTGTTAATTGATAAATTTTCTGCTCAGAGCAGTAGATTTTACTTCAAGTTACTGAAGCTTATTCTGAAAGAGATTTCAACCCTAAATTTATCTAATATTATTGTATAAAATATTTGAAAATTTTGTGTGATTTGCTTAAGAAGGGAAGATAATTAAATATGGTGGAAAACCAGTAAAATTTTCATTTTTTTTTTCATTTAAAATACTCTTTGATATGTAAAAATACATTACATAAAATTTAAAGTGCATTTATGGGCTTGCCAGCTGCCGTGGCAAGATTTTTAAATGGCGTTAAACTTTTATAGTAATTTCTCGTAACTTCAATTTTTTGCTTTATTTGATACAGAAAGTTCATGTTTTCGGAACTATAAATGCTATGTGCAGGATATTTGACACATATTTTTATGCTGAAAGAGTGATGGAACGGAGAAAAATTCTCTCCGGCGCCGGGATTTGAACCCGGGTTTTCAGCTCTACGTGCTGATGCTTTATCCACTAAGCCACGCCGGATACAACCCCGATGCCGGTTCGAATCGTCTCAGATTAAGCTCCCGGCCAACCAGTCACTCATTCGAGTGCACCTCAACACATGTATGGACTTCGGTCCTGCGTTCATAGACATCTATGACGTAGTGCAGAGGGCGGCCACTAGAGGGAACCCAAGAGATGGAGCTTAATCTGAGACGATTCGAACCGGCGTCGGGGTTGTATCCGGCATGGCTTAGTGGATAAAGCATCAGCACGTAGAGCTGAAAACCTGGGTTCAAATCCCGGCGCCGGAGAGAATTTTTCTCCGTTCCATCACTCTTTCAGCATATGATGACGCAGAATATCTGCATGGAAATATCATATGTACTTCGGTACATCAAAATATATACATATTTTTAGGTTAGGAAACTTTTTTTTCTATTGTAGAAATTTGTTATTTTATTTCATTAGGAAAATACACCTCCAATTTCTATGAAAGTACCTCTAAAATGTAATTGTTTATCAAACAATTTTGAAAGCGAGACTAAAAATTGTGCTTGAAGACATTTTAAAAAACTTACTTTGAGAAATAAAGTGTCAAAGAAATTTTGAATACATCTTTAAATATGATTGAGATGTACCCATTTTAGTGGATTAGGTACTGTATCTTTTTTTTAATTTGGGCCCAAATTTATTTTCCAAAACTAATTTCGATGCTACTGCTCACATTGTCAGCATGGTGCTACAAGATCAGAGGAGCACACTTGAGACATCTTGTATTGCCGTGGCAGGAATCGAACCCAGATACTTTGGTTATGCTACAGCTCGAGTCTATTCTGCTATGAGTATTTATTAAATGTTTGAAGATGGCTCATAGGACTCTCTCTGTTCTTGCAACATGTAACAGGATAGTACTTCAGTTCCATTGTATTTTAAAAATATGTACAATCTTACTTATCATTTATGCTGACCATTTATTATTTCATTGTTATTACATGCCATGTAATGTGTGAATTCTTTTAGCCATGATCATAGCCACGCGGATGGCTTTCCGACCAGAGCCGGTGTTCACGGCCAACCACCCATTCCTCTTCGTGCTCTTGGACATCAGCACTGGATCCATCCTGTTTGTGGGACGTTTTTCACAGCCTTGATAATGATGTGTAATCATTGTAAAATATAGCAATAAATAAGAGCTACGATATTATTTCAGTTGTTTTTGATTTAAATATGTGAACAAGAACCTTGAAAATATTTATTAAGACGTATAATATGCAGAGAAAGCTATTTCTACCGACTCCTGCAACCTTCTTTCCTAGTTTGTTCGATCACATAATATGAATAGGTGCTGACCTTTATTTTAAGCACGGGACAGGAAGGGATGCATCAGTTATCGTGTGGTATTATGTATTTGTACTTACAGCTATTACAATCAGCTTTAAGTTTTACTTATTTCCGCTAATGTTTATAATTGTGTTACATTCTAAGTCGATTGTTGCAAAGTTCAAGCGACATAACTGTAATAAGAGCCTATTTCTGTTACTTATAACTGATTACTGCTACAAGTAGTGCTCGGATAGTTATGCATTAGAAAGTTCAAAATATGTACGGTATTATGCATTAAACAACCTAGAAAATATAGCACTATCACAAACCTCCTGAATAGCCTACTATAAAATAATTAAAAAATCGGAATTAACGTTCTTTGTCATCCATTATTTTTGTCACTGAAGCTCAACGTATTTCTGATTTCTACCAGTCTAATAATACCACGTAATTTAACATAGTAATCTACTGCTATGTTTAATTATTAGGAATACTATTATTATTATTATTATTATTATTATTATTATTATTATTATTATTATTTATTGCCGGTATTAGTAATAAATTGAGTGGCCGGGTAGCTCAGTTGGTAGAGCAGCTGGCTACGGACTTGTGAAGGTCAGGGGTTCGATTCCAGGTGGTGACAGGATTTTTTCTCGTTGCCAAACTTTCAGAACGGCCCCGAGGTTCACTCAGCCTCCTATAAAATTGAGTACCGGGTCTTTCCCGGGGGTAAAAGGCGGTCAGAGCGTGGTGCCGACCACACCATCTCATTCTAGTGCCGAGGTCATGGAAAGCATGGGGCTCTACCTCCATGCCCCCCAAGTGCCTTCACGGCATATTACGGGGATACCTTTTACAGAAAAGTTTTCAGATGTTCACCGCAGCAGTGAACGAAACGTTTGGTCTCACAACCAACAGACCACGGCCTCATAGCCCGGAAAACTTTTCTACTATTGACGCCGGCCGTGAAAGCCTACACTCCAAGATACCTTTTACCTTTTACTTAGTAAGAAATTAATAACTAATAAAATAATATTAAAAAAAAACTTTTTCTGTGAAAATCGCAATCTGTGCAACTTAACACTACATATTTTTCCACTGTTGCTGCTTATCTAATAATATTTTTAAACTGAATTATAGTACTAATATATATATATATATATATATATATATATATATATATATATATAAAAGTCAGTTTACATAATCCAGCAACAACAATATTATTGTACGAATAATTATGCATATCTAATTCTTGGAAATAAAATTACTTCCAACTGAAACATAAGCAGGTAGAAGTTTAAATTTATTTCCTTCGTTGTTACATTTGTAAAGACAATGATGTGACTTTTTTTTATCATAGTTACATAACATGATATACGTATCGGTAAAAACAGTAGAGGAGAAAGAATAAAACAAAAATAAAACCGTTGGTCATAACATAATGTCCGTAAATACGGGATTTTTGGTGTCCCATATGGATTTCATAAGGGTCAAGTTTTTCAGGTTTCAAATATGGAACATTCCGTACAATATGCAATACCTGGCAATCCTACTTTCGGAGAAGACTTTAGTTGATTTCACGAGAGCTTAGGTTTACACGTGAACGACTTTATTATGTAGGACACCATTCTGTTTTTTTTTTTTTTTTTTTTTTTTTTTTTTTTGTGTTATAACGAATATACCAGCTTCAAGGGGTAAATTAAGTGCAGAATAAAGAGGTGGAGAAGTTCAAATATCTGGGAGCAACACTAACAAATATAAATGATACTCGGGAGGAAATTAAACACAGAATAAATATGGGGAATGCCTTTTATTATTCGGTTGAGAAGCTTTTATCATCCAGTCTGCTGTCAAAAAATCTGAAAGTTAGAATTTATAAAACAGTTATATTACCGGTTGTTCTTTATGGTTGTGAAACTTGGACTCTCACTTTGAGAGAGGAACATAGGTTAAGGGTGTTTGAGAATAAGGTGCTTAAGAAAATATTTGGGGCTAAGAGAGATGAAGTTACAGGAGAATGGAGAAAGTTACACAACACAGAACTGCACGCATTGTATTCTTCACCTGACATAATTAGGAACATTAAATCCAGACGTTTGAGATGGGCAGGGCATGTAGCACGTATGGGCGAATCCAGAAATGCATATAGAGTATTAGTTGGGAGGCCAGAGGGAAAAAGACCTTTAGGGAGGCCGAGACGTAGATAATATTAAAATGGATTTAAGGGAAGTGGGATATGATGATAGAGAATGGGTTAATCTTGCTCAGGATAGGGACCAATGGCGGGCTTATGTGAGGGCGGCAATGAACCTCCGGGTTCCTTAAAAACAAGTAAGTAACAACTAGTAGGTTATTTAGCGTCAGTGGAATTGACGATAGCAAGATGGTATCTGGCGAGATGAAGCCGAGGATTCGTCATAGATTACCCTGACATTCACCTTACTATTGAGGAAAACCTCAGAAAAAACCCAACCAGGTAATCGGCTGAAGTAGGAACAGAACCCACACCCGAGCGCAATTTTAGACGGCAGGCAAGCGCCTTAGCCGACTGAGCTATGCCGATGGCTGTGTTTATAATGTTATAGGGTTGTGTCCGTCAAAATTAGGGGACGAATGTTGACTAGTTTCATAATATAGGCTTGGACGTCTTTGTATCCTTTCAAACTCATAGCATTGCATTTAGAAACTTAATAAATTAAGAAATGAATCTTCAGGCACTGAGGATAAGGTCAGTTTTGCCGCCATAGTTGCCAATGATCGCTGAGAAGAAAGAATTTAATTTTAACGTGTAGAAACCTCAACGCCATCTGTGTAGACCTACGCCCGGCCAAGTTCACCGTAGCGGAACCATTGCTTACGCCGGGAAGTGAACACGGTATCCACATAGCAGACGACCGAATGCAATGACGTTCTGCGATCTATTATCTAATATAATTCAATAAAATAATTTTTTATCTCCTGTTCCTATTTCTTTACATTCTCTTTTAGGTTCCCTTCATGTGTCATTATCTGGTTTTAACTCTACCTACTGGGACAACGAACTCAAACTGAGTTGTCATCTGGTATTTCAATTCTGAACCCAATTTGTGACGTTAATATTGAACGAGTTGAGTGACGTATCGGACAGCGATATTGAAGACTAGGCTCACAACTATCTCAGAGGGCTGGTTTTCCATGCGGACAGGAGAAACCTGAGTTCATAGCGGTATAAAAAATAACCTTCAGGAACGATTGCGTTTACCAGTGCTTGGTTTATAACTTCGGGAAGGTTTGTGGATTTTCGAACGCTGTAAATACAGTTCTATAATGGTGGCCATTCCGTTTTTTCGAAAATTCTCATTTTGTGAACTTTGAGGTGAGGAAAATACGTCATTTTATATTAGTTAAACGAATAATTCAAGAAAAATGTCATTTTATGGTACGTAAACGAATAATTTAAGAAAAGTGTACTTGTAGAGCACAGGAAAGTCGCTAAAATGTTGAATTTATAAATGATGTTCTACAGACCTTGCGAGTGTGCTGGTACTAAACGGGTGAACTCTGTGTGTAGCTTACCGAGTAATAGAAAAACATTTAAGGTCTTTATTTAATAGCGTGTTTTAAAAACAGAGTGTAGGTGTACTTAGTTCATTGTGATAGTGGAACAATAACTTTTTACTGTGTGTAGATCGTGATGTAAGTGGTTGGCAAAAATTTTTAGATAGTAGGCCTACATTCCGAACTTCGAAACTTCTTAGAAACTACGTGTGGAGTTCTTCTGGGGGACCGTGAGGAAGAGTAGCAGCTGGACCGAGGTGAGTAATGGGCTTTGTGTATGTATATATTTTCACAGAAGTAATGTCTACCATGTCGGTACTTACGTAGTAACCTTCGACCAGACCGCCATCTTTACGAGTAGTGGTCCAGGGGCAGAGGCGTCATCCCCCCATTGAGTTTAATAATAAACGAAGCCAATAATTTAGTATTAAGTTACTACTAAAGAAAAATGTTAGAATTGTACTTTTATAAATGATAAAGAAATGAAAGATGTTTGTTCGAATGGAACAGAGACGTTACCTTTTGTTACATTAGTGGTTGTTACCTTCTGTAAATAAAAGTACAGTTTGGTTAAACTAGCGAATAGGTATTTCCTTTCGTGCTCCACTTATACACCTTCAACTGTTTTACAGATTTTTCCTCAGTCAACCAACATAACTTAGGGTGACATGAAAGTTTCACGCTAGTGTACACTTTAATTTTTTAAGTTACTTCAGGCTTTTGGTATGTCTTGCACATACGAATCTGTGACAGATTAACCCTAGCAATACCAACGGAGGAGGGGGGGGGGTACTTTGTGCCCATCTTCTCCAACACCAAAATTTTTATTTTAAATTTTGATATATTAAAAATAAGAAAATATTAGCTATTGTCAGTTATGAATCCTCATATCTTATTATATTGTTGTTTAAACATTTTTACTGATAGCTCCTACTAAAATACGAAAATATCTCAAGGTGGAAAAAAAAATATCCTCCCCTCCTTGATAGTTAGTTTAGGCCATTCATTCATTCATTCATTCATTCATTCATTCATTCATTCATTAATTCATTCATTCATTTTATTCCATAGATCTTACATGAGCAATGAAGCTTTAAAATGTGGAAAAAGTAAAAATTTTACAATATTACAATTACAATTTTTACATTTTTTTACAGTTTTACAATTTAGTAATTTTTCTACAATTTTGTGCAATTTTTTTACTATATTTTGGCGAGATGTAGTGAGATGAGGTGAGGTCCGAAGATTCGCCAAAATATTACCCGGCATTTGCCTTTTGGTTTGGGGAAACCTCGGAAAAACCCAACCAGGTAATCAAATCAAAGGGGTTGATGCCAAGGACTCGCCATAGACCATCCGGCTTCAGTCCCACGGCTGTGGAAAACCTCGGAAGAAACCATTCAATGACACCGAAGGGGGATCCAACCCAAGCCCGAACGCAGCTCCGGATCAGCAGCCCAGCGAGTCTGCCGACTGAGCTACATCGATGGCTCTACTAAAAGTATACAATGCATAGCCAATCAGATTATTAAATTTACAAACGCAAACGATCATTCATCAGTTGAGCTATATGTATAATACAAAACAAGTAAGTTAATCAAATATAAGGCATAAACAATTCAACCAGTTGTGATATACAGAAATTGATAATACATATCATGCAAACTACATCAACGTAGAAAAAAAAATATCCTCCTCTTTTTGATGTCGAAATTGTTACAAAATATACAATAACCTTTCAGTTAGTTTAGGCTTTTGTTATGCCTTGCGTATACGAATCTGTGACAGTTTAGATTAGGTTAGACTTTTGGTATGACTTTCATATACGAATCGGTGAGAGGTTAACCCTAACAATGTGGGGTACTTTGTGCCCACCTTTTCCAACTCCAAAATTTTTATTTTAAATGTGTAATTGATATATTAAAAATATGAAAATATTAGCTATTGTCAGTTATGAATGCCTCTATTTTATTGTACTGTTTAAACGTTTTTACTGACAGTTTTACTAAAATACGAAAATATCTCAAAGTGGGGGGAAAAAACTCCCCCCCCCCCCCCCGATGACGAAATTGTTACAAAATGTACAATGAAATTTCAAGTTTTCAATTTTATTATTGTAGATACTATTTGCCGATTATTAATGTTTAAAAATTGTTCAAAATTAAACATTTTTGTAGTGTTCACAATATATCCCCTCCCCCCGTTGGTACTGCATATTATTTATAATACCTTGGTATTGCTACGGTTAAGTTAATTTAGGTTTTTGGTATGCCTTAAATATACGAGCCAGTGGCAGGTTACGTTGCTTTAGGCTTTTGGTATGCCATATATGAACCAGCTTACTTTAGGCTTTTGTCTTCACTTCGTCGTAATGTCCATGTTTCTGCCCCATAGTTGCACGCTCCATACAAAGCACTTCGCTAGTCTCTTCTTTAGTTCTTACTCCAGAGATCCACAGAAAGTGCTTTTTATATTGAAAGCTTCCTTTGCCATTGCTAACAAATGTAACTTTTCGTTCTGAAAGGGAATATTAAAATCCTACATTTGTTGGATCAAATTTCTGCACATTTAAAGGAGAAAACTAAAATTACGTACTTCGTACTTCAATCATTTATTATCATAATACACTGCTCTCTTGAACTGATTGAGGATATTGGGAATTAAATGGATGGCTTTCCCATAACACGCTATGAAATATTTCATATAGAGCAATTTTTATCTCGAAAAGGAAGCATAAACGAGCAATATTGTAGGACGCACTTCCGTATAGGGGCAGCGGCAAATTGGGATTTTGGTACTTTGTACTGATTTAATAGTTACTTAATATTGATAAGCGTATTTTGTTTACGAGAATGAAGTGCTTTTCACACGCTGTATTATAATATTGAACTTGGTTATGTTATGGTACAGAGGTTACGAAATGCGACCGTTGTAGTGGGCCGTCTTTTAGTCCTTTTTTGTTGGAAGATGCAGAAGAATCCATTTTCGCTTTTTTTTTACGTGGGAAATATAAAAATTACTGGCTCTTTATTGTAATACCTTATGCAATTGTTTTAAACGGCGATATGAATGCTCGGTTGCAAGCTAACCAACTACGACCCCTGCTAAGACGGAAGGTTGTCGGTGGCCTTGACATTTTCAACAATTTATTGTCATTGAGAAATATTTCTAGAATAATGCCTGCTGTTATTCGGTTGAGAAGCTTTTGTCATCCAGTCTGTTGAAGAAAAAAAAAACTGGAAATTACAGTTTATAAAACAGTTATATTACCGGTTGTTCTTTATGGTTGTGAAACTTGGACTCTCACTTTAAGAGAGGAATAGAGGTTAAGGGTGTTCGAGAATAAGGTGCTTAGGAAAATATTTGGGGCTAAGAGGTATGAAGTTACAGGAGAATGGAGAAAGTTACACAACACAGACTGCACGCATTGTATTCTTCACCTGACATAATTAGGAACATTAAATCCAGACGTTTGAGATGGGCAGGGCATGTAGCACGCTTGGGTGAATCCAGAAATGCGTATGGAGTGTTAGTTGGATGGGGGAAAATGACCTTTGGAGAGACTGAGGCATAGATGGGAGGAGAGAGAGAGTTGGGATACGTTGGTAGGGACTGGATTAATCTTGCTCAGGATAGGGACCGATGACGGGCTTACGTATGGGCGGTAGTGAACCTCCGGGTTCTCTAAAAGCCATTTGTAAGTAAGTAAATACCCTTTATGAATAGGAAAAAATCAGAGCATAAAAATGCTGTTCGATTCTATTTATGGAATAGCCCGTCTGCTACTTCCAGAAATAACATTTGACTTGGAGTGATGAATGACAAGTAATTTTTGCCTAGAACCCTCTCTTTCAACTACAGATGGTTCTACATCAGCGTTCAAACTTCACTTTAACACAATCTACTATATACAGTCACGAAGCTTGGGATGATTTTTTGCAAATCTCGCGATAGTTGCTAGCCGCTTGGAGCGCTGTTAGTACTGCGAAGAATAGACTGTGTCACTGCCATCGTGATCTAATACAGGCCGTAAGGCAGACCATGTAACTCGCTTAACCCGATCACGAAGGGCGGCGTTTCAACCATATAAATTAGTTGGAATGCATAAAAAGTAACATATGTTTCTCTAAAATGTAGTGTAATTCCATTAATAAAATTTAAAACAATGATTATGAGACACTTCAGACATAATTTACTTGCGAGTTAAGATGTAATATTATTTATGGTGTGAAAATTACGTTGTTCATATGTGTAATACCTGCCTTTATTTCGATTAAATATTGCGAAATTCTTGTACATTCATTTATGCACGATTCAATAATTTTCAATTGCACCGCATGAATATTTAGATATGTTGAAATTATAGGTTATGTTTACTGTCCCAGTTGCCCTTTCTGTCTAAATTTAGTGGTCTCCAATTCCATGCCATTCATATGAAAATTATAGGTTATGCTTACTATATTTAACTTATATTCCTAAATTCGCAATCATACATTATAATTAAGCATAATGTCATGTATGATACCCCGGACATTCAATTTGTCTGTATTTTAATACTAAAATTGAGTACTGAATTATTGTATTTATCTACTACTTAAGAGATGAGGTAACACAATTGTACGTACACTAATTTCATAGGAGTGGTATTGTAAATGTTTTGTCTAAAATTAAGGAAGGTAGTTTTGCTAAATTGAAATCACAATATAAATTCTTTTTTATTAAACCTCAAAATAGCTTCCATTCTAAACATGAAATGTTGACGCGAACAGATTATTTTAACATGTAAAATTCTCTTCACATTAAAATAACACAGTTTTGTAATTATTTCTGCAACATATTATGCAACAAGAAGTAAACGGAACTTATGGACACATTACACTAAATAAAGCTTAGCAATGATACGCAATAAAGTTATAATATAATAATTCACTGAGCTCCATACACTGAAATAGAAAACCCGAACAAACATTACGGCCTGGTCTAGATCGAAAAGGCATTGACTGTGCCGTATTTCGCATTTTTTTGAAAAGCTATGTAAACTGTGAAATGTTCGTTATCGGTTGTAGGGGAGACTGTTGTACCTTTAAACACTTTTCACGTTTTCTTTTTTTTTTTTAATTTTGGGAAATTACACTTTTTAAATGAAAAAATGCTTAAAATAATTATTGAAGATTCCTTTACAACTTCCTGTATGTATTTTCCTGCTTTACAGATCTATTAAGGATGGAAAAAATAAAACGAAGAGATGTGTAATGTGTTCAAAGGTACAACAGGATCATGTACCTTGGAACATACCCTCTTGTAAGTTGGAACATATAGAATATAGGTGGGAATATAGCTGTAAAAACTGACAATCATATTTAAAATGTATTTTCAATCATAAACCAGAGCAGGCTTCTCTGATTGAGATTTTATTTCCTGGAGAAACAATAACTGCTTCAACAGCTTTCTTCAAGGCATCCGGACCTCTTTAATTCCAGACTTACTTCGTGACATGATCTTAAAATAAAAGAAAAACAAAAACCGATAGTATCGTGTAATTTGGAACATGTTCCAAGGTACAAGATGTTTTGTGTTCAAAGGTACAAGAGGGAGCACGTTTAAACAAATATGGCTCCGAAAACTAGAGAGTCAAATAAATCATGGAAATTAAAATATGTTATTACTCACCAGATGATAGGGAACACACCGTACTTGAAAGATATTAACAAATGCGATCTGGTTTCGTGTTAAAAAACATACATCAATGAACGAAATGTTTACTTTTGGTACTAAAAAAACTTCATTTGTCTACGGAACTCACACTTTGCAATAAATCAAAATGAAACTACGATCAGAGCTACTTAGAGGCTTTCTCTACAATCTACTTCATTTTGAGTCCTCTAGGTAGCAGCAAAAATTAAAAAACAAAAAATGTTCAAAGGTACACTATGCTAAAGGTACAACAGTCTCCCCTAATAAATGTAAATGGCTAAAATACAATAATTTTAATAATAATATGGGACAAGGAGACGTTTGTAGTACTATAAGTTGTAAGAAAAATAGGTTAGAGTTATCCTTCTTCCGAAAGATCCAGGAAGGTGAGTTTATAGAATATAATATATATTTTATGAAAATAATATATAAACCTTATGTATTTCATATTTCAATAGTGGAAGGAAGGTGTTATTTTTTTTTTTTCAAAAGAACACGATATAGAAAGTACAATACATTTTATGGTCTGCTAGGGAAAGAGTCTGTGATGAGGCGATAGTAGCGATCCTGGTGGCGAGCAACTATCTATGGATGCATATTTCAACCGTCTATGTTTGCATATTTAGTAAGTATTAAGCTTCGTGACTGCATATACTGGGTGTTCAGTTCAAAATGTGTCATGGCTCGCTGTATGCCGTCATGTGGCTAGCCGATGAGCCTAGAGAATTCAATCTTCCTACACTTCCGCAGAGTGTATAACCTGTGAGGCAGAGAAGTTGCCTAGCAAGTACGGCGTTCATTCTGAAGAGTACGTACCGATACGTACGGTAACGCCGGTAGTGGCAGGAATGTGAACGGTTTGGAAATACGTACTGTCGGGATATGGGGAGAGGGTTAAGACGATTACTTACGTATTTGTTGACATTAACTTGGACGGTCAACATGCACACGGAGCATTTGATTTATGTTGTGGAATGTTGCCGTACGCAATCGATGATAACAAATACCCTGCGTACGACTTGCCGGCGCAAAACACAGTTCGAAAGAGGTTATGGTAGCACACAGACCGTACAGACCGCCATCTGTTGCTACGACGTTCAAGTTATACCGTACACGTTCTCAAGTTCAGATTGAAGAACGCCTTGAATAATATATACATATAAGCTGAAACTCGCTTCAAATCGGTGACCCAACAACAGTGACGTCATGACACACTTTGAAATGAACACCCAGTACTAGACCGTGACTTTACTTCGCAAAGTATGTGGATTTTAATGTCAGCCGCATGGAAGCCACTGGATCGCTGCACAGTGTAAGACACCCCGTGCCTTCATTCAGGGCCGTTGTTTGTCAGGGCGCATCACTAGACCTGAACATGAAATCACGTACTAAACTAATTGTGCTGGCTGCCATGCACCGACCGAATGACTGATTTTATTTGTTCGTCTGTTCGATCCAGATTTACCACGCATGCCTGGCCATAATATATGCCAAAATCCAGCCTCTCTCCCTCTCACCACACCCCTCCCCATTTCCCCAAGTTTTCCAATACTAAAATATGATTAATGTAATCTAATCATAACAATTGAGTTTGAAAACTCATGAATAGGAGCTCCTGGTGTAGCAGAGAAATACACAGAGGAGAGGGTGGGGCGAAATAGTTTGAGGTGCGTGAGCACATAATTTCATTGATTCCCTCCCCCTCCCTTCACCACAATTTTTTTTTTATCTTTTAACCTTCGTCCCTTCCCCCACCCATGTCTCTGAAACACAAAATGTGGAAATGCTTTAGTGTGGAGAAAGTGTGCATTGTCCGGATGGGTGCGCAATTACAATGCATTATTCACATTTGTACATGCATTACAACGGCCATATTGTATGAGATATTAAACGTGTTCATGGATATCCATTATGATTAATTACGGAAAATGTATTTGTAAAATTGGCGAGATGCAAATTGACTAACGCACAACGTCATTATTACAATGGAACATTATATTCCGATGCTTTTATTGCGATTTAATTTTTAATTTAAAATAGTGGAGACTCTTTCAGTAGGGCTGAATACCACCACGATGAAAAATGTACGTCTGAATGAAAACAAATAATTAATACGAAATAACCCTCGATGGTCTAATGGTAACCATGCTATCCTGGATTTGATACGGGTCGTGGGTTCGAACCTGTGAAACGTGACTGATTTATCAAGAGTCGTCTTGGTTCTATTTTAGAAACTATGCTAATATCCTCCAACACCGTTGCATTCTGTCATAGTTATTAATAGAGAACTAATTTTAAGTGCTAAAAACTGTAAAATATTTATTTTCAATGGTCCAACGCTTCGGAATATTGGTCAGCGTGACTGAGTACTACTGAACTAGCGGGCCCGGGATCGAATCCTGTTTGGGACAAGTTGTCTGATTGAGGTTTTTCCGGGGTTTTTCCTCAACCCATTAAGAGCAAATGCTGGGTAACTTTGGCGCCGCACCTTGGGCTCATTTCGCTTTCATTATCAGATCACACTTGGGGTGTACTATAAGCAGTAACATGAGCTTCTGCCAGGAAGTCAAAAGGAGGATAGCAATGACAAAGGAAGCTTTTAATAAAAAAAGGAGCATCTTCTGCGGACTTCTGAAAAAAGAACTAAGGAAGAGACTAGTGAAGTGCTTAGTGTGAAGTGTAGCATTGTTTGGGAGTAGAAACATGGACATTGCGACGAAGTGAAGAGAAACGACTAGAAGCATTTGAAATGTGGATATGGAGAAGAATGGAGCGTGTGAAATGGACAGACAATAAGAAATGAAGCTGTGTAGGAAAGATGAGTGAAGAAAGAATAATGCTGAAACTGATCAGAAAGAGAAAATGGAATTGGTTGGGTCACTGGTACAGTCTATCCCGATTTCTCTTCTCGCAAACTTTAATTGCTAGTTTTTAGACATTTAAGTGAAGTATTCCTACATTTTCATAAAAATCCTATCTCCCTGCATTTATCGCTTGAACACTGTAAGACTACACACTTTTAAGGCGCAGACATATTTTGTCAGTCTTAGGTCCAGTTGTACGAACACGGAATAAAGTCCTGTTAAAATTAATTCCACGGTTATGCGAGAAATGTGTTGTACGAACTTGGAATAGTGGATTATTCGAAGGATAACTTCCGAATAAGCTATTCCATGCTTTCAGTAGTTGTTAAATTTCTATCTAGAGAATAAAATATAAAATGGCAGCAGCATTAGACATGAATCTCTGATAGTGATGATGAATTACATGTAATGTATTTTTGAGAGTGCGGAAACCAAGAAAATAAGGCACAGTCTTTATCTATTAAACGAGTGTAACAATGAAGAATTAAAGCGTGCTGGGATTGATTAATGATTGTTGAAACATATAACACACAGGTAAAAATAGTTCACAATTTCATCATTATAAAGAAATTGTAATTTTTTAAATAATTAAAATTAAATTTAAGCAAATTCATAGCACAATATTATATCAGTATTACGTTTTGCATTATTATAACCTAGCTATAGACTCCCATGCTCTTGTCTTTTATTTAAAAGCTATGGCGTCAGTTTTTGCTTTCTAGCACGTTCTTATAGTCATTCACTATCACAACTAGTTTAAGCGTAATCTTCTATCTAATAATTTTGACTTCTAATTTATGTTGATTTACTCATTTCTTTATAACAAAAATCTGTATACAAAATAATATGTTCAGAAAATAAATTTCAACAATTACTGGTATTCTGAATGTACTTTATAAACAAAACACCATCTAAAATATTGCCAACCTCTGTTCCAATTCGGCTAATTATGGAATAGATAACCTTGGAATAAACGAACGTCATACAACACGATACTCCATTTATTCTATAGTTAGGCTATTCCATGAATAGCTATTCCAAGATTTATTCTGCGATCATACAACTGGGCCTTAATGTATTAAAAAAGCGCGGTTTATACCAGATATCTAAGGCCCGATGCAGACTAGCGTTAAAAGGACGCTGTGACGCAGCGTCCCATTGATGCGCGGTTTAGAAGTACATTGTTCTAAAGTGACCCATACACACGTGGTCCCCGGGACGCAGCGTCAGGTAAAGATAGACGGCGGTGACGCAGCGTTAATTTTCTAGTTGCGGGTTCTGCCAGAACGCAGCGTCACCGCTAGCTGCTGCGTTCTGGCACTTCATTGTTGACTGTTGTTCAATTCACACGTGCGTCTATCGGCTATAGTATGGACAGCGAAATCGACGTAGAATTATTTATTGGAGCGATTAAAAAATTCCCAGATGTTTCAAGTGAGGAATGCCTCAGCTAACCCACCTTTCCTCTCTGAGCGTCCAGCAAAGCGACGAAGGAATTTGGAGGATACTATGATATATTTCATGAAGACTCCAATCCCTAATGTTCCTGCTCCTAAGCCTAACGATGATAGGTCTTTTTTTTAGTCTCTGATTGCAATCGTCAGTACTTTTAATGTTGAACAAAAATTGGATTTTAGGAGTGGAGTTTTGGACTTTGCTAAGAAAATAACACTGTCTGTTATTCATACCGCAACCCATACACAGCACGATGTTCCTCAGGAGCAGCATTTTCCTTCCCAAAACCAGCCACGTGTACCCTGGCGGTATCCTCTCTCTGTTCAATGTTCTCCTGCGATGAGCAACATTTCAACTTCCGTACACTCACTAGAAGACTCCACCGAGTCTGTAGACTTGTTTCAGTTTCTTTAGACCTAATTGTTGTTCATGTAAGTGCAGTGAAATTGTATTAATTTTTGTAATGTTTCAGTGATAGATTATGTATTCAAATGCTAGATAGCTAATCAGTATAGTTGTTTGTCAGTTATTTAAGTCTTCGCTAAAGTTCACTTGTATACTTTTAAAACTTATACTTTAAAACTTAGAAAATATAACCTAATAATACCAAACTAAACACATTTCATTTTCAATATCAATATACTTTGAATGAGTGAACTTGCCTTAAAATTTACATTTCTAAGGGAGGGATTGCTAGTCTCATCACAGTATCTTCACTTTTGATCACGTCACTTATCTTACATGCCAGTTCATCAAATGATTTAATACTCATTCGAAAATAATTGAAAAATTTTGTATCACCGCCTCTCAACTCTGTGAACATTGTCGTAAAAGTAAGTACCTTGAAGGAATCGTTTGGCAACCAATGGATGTTCCCAAAACCGCCTCTCTGTACGCTTCAAGTAGTTTTTGTAAATTAAATACGCAAAAACAGCACGTTTTCGTCTGTACACTTCCATCATGGATCTCTGAAAGATTCCAAAAGTCGGAACAATATGCGTCATTATGACGCTACGTGTGGACGGGTGGACACAGGGACGCAGCGTCAACCAATGGACGCGCGTCTTTATGACGCTAGTCTGCATCGGGCCTAATGTGTAACTTCTTTATTTGTGTGTTTCTTACAGCTTAGTCACTGAATTTTCTTTTTGTCTCCTTACTCTGCTAGGTTAAATAAATCGTTATTATTATTATTATTATTATTATTATTATTATTATTATTATTATTATTATTATTATTATTATTATTATTATTATTAATTGGTTCTTTATTATAAGTACTATTTCTTATTGTAAGACTACGTATCAGACATAAGCAGGAATTTCTCATTGCTGACATCTGTGTCTATAACAGCACAAAGATAATTTAGCCATGATGGGAACTTTAATGTCGAACGTGTTTCTGCACGGCAATTACAGCTGGTAGCTGAGTCTTGTTGCCTGCAGGCTGTGACAGTGACGGCACACATGTCTACGCCAGGAGCGCTCGCTGCAGATGATGGCGCTCCCTTGGAGCACGAATTTTGACGATATCGCAATTCCTAATTATGTGAATATGAATATAAAAAATATCTTTACTTGAAATCAAATTAGTTGTGAGCGGTATGGGACGGAGATAAATAAAAACAAGACGAAGACCATGGTTATCGGAAGAAAAATAAAGAAAGTAAATATATAAATTCTAAATGAGGCAGTAGAGCAAGTGGACAGCTTCAAATATTTGAGAAGCACTATAAGCAGTAACATGAGGTGCTGCCAGGAAGTCAAAAGGAGGCTAGCAATGGAAAGGAATCTTTTAAAAAAAAAGGAACATTTTCTGCGGACTTCTGGAAAAAGAATTAAAGAAGAGACTAATGAAGTGCTTTGTGTGGTATTGTATGACAGAAACATGGTCATTACGACTAAATGAAGAGAAGCGAATAGAAGCATTTGAAATGAGGATATATAATTTATTTCCAAGAAATAATGTGCCCAGGCATCCTGGGTTGCCAAAAACACAGAATAACACACATATAAGAATAACAACGATTACAGTAAATAGATGAGTCAAATTGAACTGTGAACTAGGAGCTTAAATTTAAGAAATAATAAATTTGTACATATATTGTAACAATCACACACTAACGGATAGAAAGGGGGGGATTATGATATTCCGTATAAATGATTTTTCAGAATTTCCACAGACCCTTTAATGCTAGAAGTAATTATTTTTGGAATGATGTCATGGATTCCAAGTGTTTTGATAGTGTTTACAGTTGATCGTGGGATGGTGCCCCTCGCTCCGATCATTAAACCATGTACTTCCCAGGTGCCTTCCATCTGATATTTTTCTCGAAAATACGGAATAGTAGGCTCATAAATTTGTTGTTTTTCTTTGTTGACCTCGGATGGTTGGGTCTGGCTCATCTCAATGGGACGTGTGAAATTGACAGAAAAATAAGGAATGAAGCTGTGCTAGAAAGAGTGGGTGAAGAAAGAATGATGCTGAAACTGATCAGGAATAGGAAAATAAATTAGATTGGGTCACTGGTTAAGAAGAAACTACCTACTGAAGGATGCACTGGAAGGAATGGTGAACGGGAGAAGAGTTCGTAGCAGAAGAAGATATGTTATTGACAATATTGAGATACATGGATCGTATACTGGGACGAAGAACAAGGCGGAAAAGAGGGAATATTGAAGAATGCTGGGTTTGCAGTAAAGGAACTGACAGTGGGCAACAAATTATGAATATATGAATGAATTAATAAATCGAGGAATGAATGAGTGAATGAAAAATGAATACATTTATGGATGGATCAGTAGGTATATGAATCAGAGGTCTGCATCGGACGTTTTCGCTCGAGCGCAAGTAGTTCATAGCATAATCCGATAGGTAGCGCACATGCATGATGGGTAAAATTGTCGCGAGCGATAAATCCTCGAACGGTATAAGCCGAGCGTTAGGCATTCGTTTTTGTTACAGTGATGAACTGTGTAGTAACATCATAGATGTTTATCATTTGAAAATTTTGCAGTGTTTAACTAACCTCTCCATAGTACAACTACAAAACTTGCTTTAAAATGTAATATAAATGTTGTAGGTAAATTTTTTTTTTTCCCCACACAGGAGTGATTTTGGTTTTGCCACATCTGATAGATGTTATTGGATGTAAACGTAATTATTATAAGCGGAGAACACAATCACGATAATGCAAGATCCGTATCAAGTTTTCCCAACAACAACAATAATAATAATAATAATAATAATAATAATAATAATAATCTCTAATATTAGTGTATCAATCTTTGCGTCTGTAACAGTTGTGCAGCATGATTATTCGTTTTATTATATTTTCTGTGACGTTATCTCTGTACTAATATTGTTATTAATCTACTGCTATATCAATAATATTTTGTAAAACGTTTCTACATTGTCGCAGTATATAGGCGGAACACTATGTATGGACCTATCATATTATATATGTGGTAAATCAAATATTGACTAATTATTAATTAGCAATATTAACTGTATATCGAAATTTTTCATACTATTTTATTTATAACTTCATGTTCCTGTTTTGGTACGTTCCATTGACTGTTCCATTAACGTTTATCATAAACGCAGAAAATAAAGCCTTATTTTTACCGTGTGAGCAAAACGTATGTGTATCTTATCTGTCGCCTTCCATACAAGATAAGACATGTCGGTGAGATGACCTTGTACTGCGCTTCTATTTATTACGAGCGTATCACGACCGATCGTATGTCACTCGAGGGTGCGACATTCGACCGAGTTCAAGCGAGCGATTTAACTCCAATGCAGCACTCTGTTATTAATTGATTAATCAGTGAATGAATAAATGAACAAAATGAAGAATCAATGAATGTCGTCATTGCATTGAAAGAACATGGATACATTTTGAAGAGGAAGGCCTAAAATAAATGTAACCTAATAGGTTTCTGCCTCCCGTTCAAAATGTTAGTGTGGACGACAGACAGGAATCGAGCTTGGAGTAAAACCAAGTACGCTTGACCACAAGCGCTCAGGCGGCTCGCACTCCTAAACCTGGAACTGCCGAAACTTATGGCGGGGAAAAATGAAGGTCCGTGGTGCATTTGTTTTAGTACTGATGCCGATATTTGTCGAAGTGCTTTAGTAAAATCACAGGCAGAATGAGTAGTCTCAATGTAGGATACGAATCAGTTGCCTAAAATGTGAGTAATACAATATGATTTATGGTCCGATCCATCCTGAGGGCTTAATGTGAGAAAAAAAAATGTTATGTTTTATTTAACGACGCTCGCAACTGCAGGGGTTATATCAGCGTCGCCGGATGTGCCGGAATTTTGTCCCGCAGGAGTTCTTTTACATGCCAGTAAATCTACTGACATGAGCACACTTAAATGCCATCGACCTGGCCCGGGATCGAACTCGCAACCTTGGGCATAGAAGGCCAGCGCTATACCAACTCACCAACCAGGTCGACTCGACTAATGTGAGGAGGATGAGTATTGTAACCAAGTGTGTGAGATGAAGTACATTTGCTGTCCTCATCTGAATATGAACGATTCAGTCGCAGGTGACGATATGCGTTTGCCGTGCTGGATGCCGGGAGCCCCATCAACCAATCCCGGAATCTGTGGATGGATGGGGACGAAGACTAGGATCCCTGATGTGTGATTAGTAGCCCGGAATATTATGAAGGATGAAGGAAGAACGAATTAAAAGGGACACGATGATAATCGCGTTCTTGCAAGGACTCTTGGAACTCATCTTAGCCTCTGTGTGAGTTCCTGGCCTAAAGGCCACTTGTCTCACTTCGTTCACACTGACCCACTTATGGGACTTAAGTAAATTTTGTTGAAGGAAAAGCGGAAAAGACCGTCAACTAGTAGAACTTTTAAGAGCCATATTCATAGACATTCTTAGCGCGGGCTTCCGGTGGATGATCAGCGAACTAATGTTTTTCGTATTCATAAACCAGTGTTAGCGATATATGATATGATATGAATCCTGTACAAGTAACCAGTCGATAGCCGGGGCTAGTTTAGCACGCTCGTAGCGCGGGCTAGCGAAATGTCTATGAATAGCACCCAAGTGACTAGGCAGTTAAGCCAACCAGGCACGAGTACCTGTGACATAATAAACAGCTACAGACCACTCGGTATCACGTTAATCCTACCTACCTGCACGTGAGGGGAAGGAAAAGTGGATTGAGAAGCTTTCTCCCTCGCTACGCTTTGACTTGAAAGCTAGCTAGCTCACTTACCACCACTATAAGGTTTTTACTGTGAGCTACGAAGCACGAATGCATTTGTTTTAACGAGATAATAAAATGACCCATACAGGTGTATTTTTTCCGCTTGACTTACGTCAGCAAGTTGCGCAGAGGTTCATGTAACATTGATACGGGAAGTGTGGGTGTGTGGGTTAGTTGTGCACAACGCTCGACGAGTGCAGTAGATCTCCTAGTGCATGTTTGGCTTGGTACCCGGGCCCGTACATGTAGGTACATTTCGACCCTATATAATCCTTAGTTTTTTACTTAAGTCCAGTTTTTGTTTTGCAATTTGTTCAATGAGTTTTATTCTTTGCTTATTTATTTGCTCTTAAATTATTTTATATGTAAGATTTGCGTGGTTTAGTTATTTTTTCTTAATGATTATTTATTATTCATTCGCAGTAATAAATTTTGTAAATTTATGGGAATTTGATTTGGTAATTTTGATTTATTATTGGTAAAATTTGTGCCAGCATCGGCGGTTATACAATGAATATAAGTAAATCTTTTTGGTTAAAGTAGTTAAAAGTTTTATTAGAGGTTATTTTATTATTTTTGGGTGAAATTTTAATATTTATTATGACTTTGTTTTATTTGAGGCTATAAAATCTTTTGTTATAAACTAGGATTAGCCTATATGCGATGATTGTCCAAGTCCGATGGATGGCTTTCGTGACTCCGATGCTGACAGGTGGGCCACCCTACCTCAGCCCCTGATACAGCCAGGTCCCGCCCGTGTACGAGTAGCCTGATGAGCCCAAGCCCTTAAACAGATCAGCATCGGAAACCAGTACTACCCCCAGACTTCACCCCAGCCTATTTTTTTACTATTGCTGATGATAGATGAAGCGAGAGTGTTGGTGGAATGAACCCTCTGCAACGTCTGATTTGTCCACCACAAATTCCATCACGACCTGGCCGGGAATCGAACCTTGGAAGACCAGCGCTAGCACAGATGCGACATAGTGGCACTGTATGTTAGAATTGCGCCTGTTTAAAGTAAACTTAAAGGGGAAGCACTCCATAGCCTAACACGGGAGGGATAGCCAATGTGTGCAGTTTTATGAACTCCCTAACAGGGGCTCGATCGAAATGATGGCCACCAACATTTACTATCGGTATTTACATTTATTGTTTACATGTAAGGGGGAAAGGAACTGGCCACCCTACCCATTATCTCCTGGCTTGGTTGCCTCATTAGTGACGCCTTATTGGTATCACTTGTGAGGCTTAAGCCTGTCTTCGAACAGTTGACTAAACAACAACAATTTACATGTAGGCAATCCATCATGTTTTGTTTGTGCGTCCACCAGGTGGTTCTGTGTATCGCATTTACATTATCACATTACAGAACATGATATGAGTCAACTACAGGCTCTTTCATACCATTCCAAGAGTTAGTCACAGTACGTACAGTACGTTGTTAACTGATATAGGTTTGTAAATGATATACAAATAATTATTCAAACCTTCTTTACAGGGAGCTACTACCTGAAAGCCAGATTTGCATAGTATATTTAATTACTGGAGGTACAGCTGGCGCCATCGTTTTTGGCATGTGTCCTAGATATATAGTGCCTAGTTTGTTAGCATGTTGCTAGTGCAGCTGAGAATGGTACCACTTCCTATACACGTCACATCAGCCATTTACCAAACACAGTGTTGTCAGACTGACTGCGGCAAATGTAAAACACTCGTACTTAACGTTCCCAGTACTTATTCCACACGCCAAAAACGGTGACACGGACTATACGTTAACAGAAAGCCACCATTAAGTCGCACAGAATTTGTGTGCATTCAAGTTGGGTTCTGGCGTCTTGTCAGCCCGTTTGAGTTGTGTGGATATAGAGGAAAAATTGTGACGGTGTCGTGTATAGTTCCTGGGGTAGCTCAGTCGAGAGAGCATTCGTGCGTTAAGCGAAGGGTCCCGGGATCGATACCCGGCCCCGGAACAATTTTTCCTTGAAATTATTCAAACCTGCTTTACAGGGAGCTACTACCTGAAAGCTAGATTTGCATGATATAAAATAATTTATGCTCGACCATGCCGAAATGTAGTAATTATACACCTGGTAGCAGTCCT
The DNA here is from genome assembly GCF_040183065.1 of Periplaneta americana. NCBI lineage: Eukaryota > Metazoa > Arthropoda > Insecta > Blattodea > Blattidae > Periplaneta > Periplaneta americana. Next base: position 207,246,301 of record NC_091119.1, on the reverse strand, counting down.
TTAATGCATATCATTAAAGTACACCTACTCATTAAAGTTCAGGTGTTTTCAGCCAATGACAACTCAGCTTACAGGTGTTCAGCCAATAACGAGTCAGCTTTGTACCGTTATAAAACCGCAAGTATCGATTATTCTCGGATATGCAATCGAAAGAGAATTAGCGAAAAGTCACGGAGGCTGGAAATCCAATACTGTCGCAGAAGGCTATGTTCTGTTACTACAATAATTAGCGTTAATTGTAAATAATATTCAAATAAATTCAATTTGTCATCTCGTTTTTCAATGTCGCTCGTTTCATAAACATCCATACTCGCTTTTTAATTACTATCATTATAGGCTCGTTGCATAATGTACTATTAAAATTGTAAATAAAATATACATAATGTGGAAAACAATAATCAATAGTGATAGACATGTTTAAGGTCATATCTCCTTAATTAATCTGATTTCGCGTTCTCAAAACGTTCTGTAGACCATCCCCTAGTTCCTCTATCATCTTGTATGAAAGCTGGTCAGTTCTACGCACTTCATTCGTGTGAAGCAGTGATAATCAATGTAGGTCTGCTCTCAACTTGGGATTGTCTGTGCTGGCGATTGTTCTGCATTGAAGTTTTCTGCAGTGGAAAGGAATCTCACCGCTAAGATATGTATGGTAAACAAAAGGGAGATTACATCGCCCCCCCCCCACCACTCTCAACTTGGCAAAACTCCATTTGCCGACGGGTAATTATTAGCTCTATATGAGGTGGTGTGTAATGATACTGGAACCCACGCAGGGGGTGCGGGGGGGAAGCCACGCCGGTGCTCCCTCTCCTGTAAGCACTGTACCTATGTAATATCGGGGTAGACTAAGGGGTTGCATGCTTATTATAAATTTAGTTGCAGTATATGTGGTTAATATTACGACATCATATCTGGTTAACAAGGGGTGGCTCGCCTGAATATACACATCAGCCACCCCCACCCCTTCCCTAAGTCCTTTCGATGAAGTAACCTTGTGTGTTAGAGCGTTAACACAGCTGTTTTTTTTTATTGAAGTGTAATTTATGCAGGGTTCTGGCATCGAACCCTTAGTTATGCCAGAATAATCTACATACTAAAAGCTCTATACAGGATATTCACTCTCATCAGTGACTAAATTGTAAATGAAGCAACCCTTTTAACTCTGGCTATCGTGTACGTTACCTGCAGAGGGCCGTGGAGATGAAGCGAAGAGTCTCGTGAATCTGCCATTGTACGTAGTCCATTTTATACGTTTTTTAAGCTAGAGGTTTAATTTTTGTGTACGATAACCTCTTGTTAATAGCATTAATACCTCCAAGCTTCATTAAATAGTTTTTGAGTTACTAAATAAATAAAAAACAACAACACACATACACAACACATCCAACCACCCCACACAACACAAACAAGCTGCATTCCGAACAATGGTACACAGACTACTCAACATACCAATGAACCAACAGGATTACAACGAAGAGCTAAACACAATCAAATACATAGCACAAGAAAACGGATAACATAATAGACAACATAATACGTAAGACAAAACAAAACCACAAAAAACAGAATGTAAATGGAAAAATCATATTAAAGATATTACTCTCAAACTAAATTCAGCTTGTTTTGCTATTAGATCTATGCAAAAGATAGTAAATATCAATACCTTAAAAACAATATACTTTGCATACTTCCACTCGGTAACGAGTTTTGGAATAATATTCTGGGGAAATTCCATAGATAGTAACAATATATTTCTATTACAAAAAAGAGTAATTAGAATAATAGTAGGTGCCAAATCTAGGGAATCGTGTAGGATTATTTTCAAAAAACTACAAATAATGCCCATGGCTTGTCAGTATATCTTTTCATTAATAATCTTCCTTGTATGTAATCGTGAAAACTTTGTAACTAATTCAACAGTTCATAGCATTAATACACGTCAAAAAATGACTTTCATACTCAATCAGCAAGTCTATCGTGCTATCAAAAAGGAGTGCGTTATATGGCAGTAAACATTTTTAATAGCCTCCCTATCGATATAAAAAATGAAACTCAAAACATAAAATTATTTCGGGCCAAATTAAAGAAGTACCTAATTTCTCACGCCTTCTATTCTGTAGGTGAATTCATGACATTCAATAACACTTCATGAAATTGATACTAAAACTTTGTGTTGTACTAGTAGACTGTATTGTAAATCTCGTCTGTATATATTTCATCTAGACTGTGACTATAAATTAAGACTTTATAATAGTATTAAGTTTTTTGACTTGTTCCATATTCTAGCTGTAAGTTAAAGCAATGTATGAATACCATGGAATGTTAATAAATACAATACAATACAAGAATACAACACAAACACAAGAACACAAAAAATACATCACACTAACATACAAAAACAAAAACACACATAAAATTGCAACCTCATTCAAGAAATTAAACTACAACATCGCATACAGAACAAATAACACTCTACAAAAACATCACAACACACAAACAAACAAATAAAACCACACAGGCGTATACAAACTAAAATGTAACACCTGCAACAACTTCTACATAGGACAGACAGGCAGATCATTTCAAACACGTTACAAAGAACACATCACAGCCATAACAAAATTACAAAACACCTCCACATATGCAGAACACATCACAAATGCCAGCCACACCTACAGAGACATCAACACAGACATGGAAATACTGCACATCCAACCAAAAAGCCAGAAACTCAACACACTAGAACAATATGAAACATACAGACACACGAAAACACACCCCAACGATATTCTCAACACACAACTCAACTTCAAAACACATACACTCTTTGACTCTACACTACGAACGCACCCTCACAGGAAACACGAGGCGCCAAGACCAACAACGACCAGTTCCGAAGATGACCGAAAATAGGTCGAAACATGTTAACAAGGTACGTTAAAATTTAACACAAGAAAGTTCTTATCATACATATTCCGAAGTGATACAGTGTTAAAAGTTGTGTAATCAAGATGAATAAAAGTTTATTTAAAAATGTGTCTGCTCCCACAAAACATGAGTAAAGGCCCATTCACAATGAAAATTAAACATAACCGTAACATAAACACAGAAGTTTGCGCTCAGGCTACCAAATGGGATCATTCACAATGATTCACATAAGCATTGACATAAACATTACCGTAAGACGTTAACATGAAAGTTTGCAAACTCCAAACTTTCATGCTTATGCTTACGTGATTTGCAAACAGAACACAATCGTGGAGCGCTGAAGTATACGACAGAATATGATGAAATGGCGCCGTCGTTATGTTTCCATGGTTACCAAGTATGTTTGCTGTTATGCTTATGTTCCAATCGTGAATGATGGTATGACTTCTTGATTTTACTGTAACGTTAAGTTAACGCTTACGTTACGTTTAATTTTCATTGTGAATGAGCCTTTACAGACCTAAAAAATTGTACAGCTTCTTTGACATGCACATAATTTAACAGCAGAGATATAATTTGAATTCTGAATGTATGAGTGAACCGAAACAAAATTAAGGAAGGCAATGGATGAAATTTCTGTTACAGTATTCCTATATTTTTTTAAGATAGAGGCTATCACCTTTACTTTTTAATTTTGCTCTATAATATGCAATTAGGAAAGTCCATGGTATCAGAGAGGGTTTGGAATTGAACGGGTTACAATAGCTGCTTGTTTATGTAGATGTGAATATGTTAGGAGAAAATCCACAAACGATTAGGGAAAATACGGAAGTTTTACTTGAAGCAAGTAAAGAGATAGGTTTGAAAGTAATTCCCGAAAAGACAAAGAATATGATTATGTCTCGTGACCAGAATATCGTACGAAATGGAAATATAAAAACTGGAAATTTATCCTTTTAAGAGGTAGAAAAATTCAAATATCTTCATTCAGGATGTGAATATTTTGTTAACATTGAGATTACTTTCTTGCTTTATATTGAATAAAGTAATTAGGGATTTTTGAACGGGAACTTAATAATGTGTTCAGTGTAAAGAAATTCAAATTCAGTGACGTAGAAAGAAACTATTTAAGTCGTCATCAGTTAACTGTGTAGTATTTCAGTCTTTGCCTGCTGCAAGAGTTTCTTTATACAGGAGTTTGTCTTTTATTTCCTTGAAAAGTTTTTTTATCTTTTAATTAACGTTTGCAATATAACAATACTCATTGAAGACGTTCTGCCTCTATTCAATTAAACACTGTCCTATTATTTCTGACTTTTTGAAGAATGGCCTCGCCCTTAGAAAATCACACAAAGTACACACAATTATGTCTTAAACTTCTAGCTTTGTTTTGTAATTCTGTGGTCAATACTCAAAAGAAGATGCAAGTATGTTTCGTAAGTTGAGTTTTGACTTGCTCTTCATTAAAGCACCGACAAAGGAGGAAGTTTCGCACTGACTGGAATGTGAGTTCTTCTGTTTTGAAGAGAACGTTAATACTACTCAAGTGACAGCATTTGTAGGCGGCATCTGTGGCCCAAGCGTTGGATCTCCGGCCGGGTCGTGATTGACTTTGTTATGTACAAAACAGACGTTGCCACTGGAAACAAACAAACAAGTGAAGTCAACTCTTTGAAGGACAATTCATACATACGTAGCCTAAATGTGTTTTACATAAACATCAGACTGTCGTAACTATCCAACCATTACTTGAACTGTGCAACTTATAAATGAGGTCAAATGTCTTAATTTTTACCTTACAGGGATTCCTACAATTTCTGTGATACATTTATATTTATTTGAATGCATATTAGATTATTTAATTTATGTATACCTTTTGAGCAGTGTGGAATGAAGATAATTGCCAACTAGAAGAAGACCATGGTCATAGGAAGAAAAGTAAAGAAGGTAAACTTGCGAATTCTAAATGAGGCAGTAGAACAAGTGGACAGCTTCAAATACTTGGGGTGTACTATAAGCAGTAACATGAGCTGCTGCCAGGAATTTACTAAAGATGTTATTAATTGGTCCAACAGAATAATATCTGTTATTGTGACAATTGAGCCATTGAGAGCAAAAGTGGTGTAAGTAAAAATTGTATAATGAGGTTTAAAGTAAAAATTCTGTAAAATACAGCGCAAAGTAGCAATTAATATGTCATTCGTGCTATTCACTGACTACTAATAGTTTAAATAAATTGAATATTAATTGCTACTTTGCGCTGTATTTTACAGAATTTTTACTTTACCCCTTATTACCCATTTTTGACTTACACCACTTCTGCTTGAACGGCTCAATTAATATTTGAGGTCAGAGCGCTTGGTACGTAGAACCAAGGACCCGGGTTCGATCCCCGGCGCCGGAGCGAATTTTTCTCCTCAAATATTAATTGCTGCCAGGAAGTCAAAAGGAGAATAGCAATGGCCAAGGAAGCTTTTAATAGAAAAAGGAGCATCTTCTGTGGACCTCTGGATAAAGAACTAAGGAAGAAACTAGTGAAGTGCTTTGTGTTGAGTGTAGCATTGTATGGGGCAGAAACATGGACATTACGACGAAGTGAAGAGAAGCAAATAGAAGCATTTGAAATGTGGATATGGAGAAGGATGGAGCGTGTGAAATGGACAGAGTAAGAAACGAAGCTGTGTTGGAAAGAGTGCATGAAGAAAGAATGATGTTGAAACTGATCAGAAAGAGGAAAAGGAATTGGCTGAGTCACTGTTTAAGAAGAAACTGCCTACTGAAGGATGCACTGGAAGGAATGGTGAACAGGAGAAGTGTTCGGGGCAGAAGAAGATATCAGATGATAGACGACATTAAGATATATGGATCATATGCAGAGAGAAAGAGGAAGGCAGAAAATAGGAAAGAGAGGAGAATGCTGGGTTTGCAGTGAAAGACCTGCTCTTGGGCAGATCACTATGAATGAATGCCTTTTAAGTAATGGTTCAGAAAGATCGGTACACAGTAATATTATTCGTAGAAGGGATTTGAATTCTTACGAAACGCTTAGAAAGTAATGGAGGAAGTATTATTTCAGCATTTTTACTACTGTACAAGTTAACTGTTAAGAGTGTACTCGTAATAAAAACATATCGGAATATTGTTTGGAACTTTGCAATGTCGGCATTTTAATATGACTATTACACTTTTACTACGTCACACTACTTTCGACCAATAAAACGGTACGAAAGGACGTCTTTCAAATAATCATGGCTACTTATCGCACAATTTTATCGGGTCCCTAGCATTTGTTTAATTTTATCGCGTCCCTAGCATTTGTTTATTTTTATCACTACCCCAGCATTTGTTTCTTTGTTTGCCAACATTTCAAACTGCACTGGTCTGGACGTCAAAAAACAGAAAATTACAAAACACTCCAGTCGATGCACAGCAGTTTCAAATATGACTCGCATTGGCATTCAAGAACAAGAATTAATAAAGATCACTGGTCATAGCTATGCATCTTCCCTGAAACCCTATTTACAAATAAATGAAGAGCACCATTCGGAAATCCTGAATAAGTTGAGGGATACATCATGTACATCAACGAGTTCACTTCTTTTACGTACACGTCCAATATAACATCAACTGAACCACCAACCACTAAAACATTCAAATTTGACAATTTTACTTTCAATAATTGTTTCTTTTAAAATTATTCATGTTTATTTTTTATTTCATCATCGTTAAATAAAACGTTTCCTGTTTATTTCATCATCCCTAATTAAAACTTTTTTAACACTCGTTTATATTATTTAGGTTATGTTATAGCTTCTGCTATATGATATTGTGGATAGTCACGTATCAGAGATTGTTTAATACTAAGATTTATTGAAAATCATCTGTCAAGTGACGTTGATTACTGGGATCGGGATAATTGAAGTGGAATGCAACTGCTTTAATAAAAATGAAACTGAATCAACAAAGCCTTCTTGACCAGTAACCGTCCACAGAGTCAATGAAGATTCCATAGTTGGCACACCTGATAAGAAAACAGCTATTCATAACACACTATTGCCATCTATTAGCGCAATATTTATTATGTTGAGATGGTACAAATTTGAAGACAGTTGTATTTTCGTAAGTCAATTAATATTTTATTGTATTGGATTACTTTATTACTTCTAATCTTTATATACTTTCTTCTGATCGTTTAATAGTCAACTAAATCCCACTCGAGTTTTGATTTTCTCTAGATAAATCAAAACCTCTAGTGAGATTACTGTTGATAATAAGAAACGACGTGAAATTTTGTTCGTTTGTCTGCTCACTTCAGTTGGACGGCGAGCTGGTAATGTATGCAAATGCGCTGGTTACTCCACAAACGAAACATTGCATTGTAACTTACAATAAGACAGATTTGCAGCGATAATAATGTGGGACAGGGAATATCTTGGGTCATGCGATCTTTGAAGCGAGTGATACAGTGCAATTAATTTGCATGCTTTTCCTCAACTCCCAGAGAACGCTGCTAAATCGAATTGAATACTTCTTCCTTCAGAGAAAGTTGAACTTTTCCCATGACTTTGCAAGAGTATGGAAAACAGAAAAAAAAAAAATGTGTAGGACCAGAAGGAAGCTTTTCCTTGCGTAGAACCGGTACAAGTTTCTGGAAGGTTTTTCTTTCTTTTCCGACTGGTAAGCGAAAAAGAAAGCATCCAGGCAAAGTTCTTTGTTGAGTGTGGAAAGAGGGATAAAAGAGGATATGGAGACGGGGAGGGGGAGGGAGGGATACTAGAAGTGGCAGAAGTTTTCAATGAACTTTTTCGAAAGAGGGCTGAAAAAAGCGCATTTATTGTCAGTGGAGGCTGGTTAACTTTCATGTCTCTGTTACTTAACAACAACTACTAAGAGGATACATATCGTCGGTAGAGTTGATGATAGCAAGTTGGTGCTGAGTATATGCTACGGATTACCTGACAATCCTCTTACAGTTTCTTTTTTAGGAGGTTGCAGTTCTGTAACTAGTATTCTTGGTGTAAAATTATGCAGTTTACCTACCAGAATTCCCCAATTATGAAATCATAATTAATTAAATCTACAGCATTTACCTTTACCAAGAAAAACTGCAAACATGGCATGATGAGTATCTTCTACGGACCTCTGGAGAAAGAAATAAGGAAAAGACTAATGAAGTGCTTTATGTGGAGTGTAGCATTGTATGGGGCAGAAAGGTGGACATTACAACGAAGTAATGAGAAGCGACTAGCAGCATTTGAAATGTGGATATGGAGAAGAATGGAGCGTGTGAAGTGGACAGACAGAATAAGAAATGAAGCTGTGTTGGAAAGAGTGGATGAAGAAAGAATGATGCTGAAACTGATCAGGAAGAGAAAAAGGAATTGGCTGGGTCACTGGCTGAGAAGAAACTGCCTCCTGAAGGATGCACTGGAAGGAATGGTGAACGAGAGAAGAGTTGGGGGCAGAAGAAGATATCAGATGATAGACGACATTAAGAGGAGACAAAGAGGAAGGCAGAAAATAGGAAAGACTAGAGAATGCTGGGATTGCAGTGAAAGACCTGCTCTTGGGGAAAACATTATGAATGAATGAATTAATTAAAATCAGCAATAACTAGGGAGCGGATGTTGATGAAATGTCATTATTTTCTTTCAACTATAAAACCATGCCCTTTAATACTTACTTACTTACTTACTTACTGGCTTTTAAGGAACCTGGAGGTTCACTGCCGCCCTCACATAAGCCCGCCATTGGTCCCTATCCTGAGTAAGATTAATCCAGCCTCTACCATCATATCCCACCTCCCTCAAATCCATTTTAATATTATCTTCCTATCTACGTCTCGGCCTCCCTAAAGGCCTTTTTCCCTCCGGCCTCCCAACTAACAGTCTATGTGCATTTCTGGATTCACCCATACGTGCTACATGCCCTGCCCATCTCAAACGTCTGGATTCAATGTTCCTAATTATGTCAGGTGAAGAATACAACGCTTGCAGATCTGCATTGTGTAACTTTCTCCATTCTCCTGTAACTTCATCCCTTTTAGCCCGAAATATTTTCCTAAGTATCTTATTCTCAAACACCTTTAACCTATGTTCCTCTCTCAAAGTGAGAGTCCAAGTTTCACAACCTTACAGAACAGCCGGTAATATAACTGTTTTATAAATTCTAACTTTCAGATTTTTTGACAGCAGACTGGATGATAAAAGCTTCTCAACCGAATAATAACAGGCATTTCCCATATTTATTCTGTGTTTAATTTCCTCCCGAGTATCATTTATATTTGTTACTGTTGCTCCCAGGTATTTGATTTTTTCCACCTCTTGAAAGGATAAATTTCCAATTGCCCTTTAATACAGCAATTCATTTTTTATGTAACAAAATCAAATTTGTAATTTTTATTTTACATGTTCTGCCAATATTTTGCAGTTGCTTTTTTCTTCATTTTTAGGGTTATTTAAAATCATTTCCTTCATTTCTCGTTGATTTTTTATAGCAGTTAAAAAATATCGTTTCATTTTCCAGCAGTATTACATATAAATTATGGTTACTGCATTTTGACTGCACTTAATATTTTTCTTTACTAATAAGGAAACTGGTCATGGTGATATGATTAGATGAGAAAGAAAGTGACATGGAAATACAGAGTTGACTACTCTTGTTCAGTTCTCGGCCTTGAAGCGCATAAAAACCAGCACGTAGAGTCGTTTAAAATTCCCTTTTATGTTGAGGGTGAAGATCATGGTGGGACGGGGAAACGAACGCAATAAGAATGATCATTGTCCATCGCACACGTTAATGCGAACGACACTTAGATAAATTCACGCTGCAGGATAGCGACCATTTTCCGTGTCGAAGGGTGTACAATCTTTTTTGTTGTATACAGAAACACTATGCAGCAACTAGCCTCCACTGAGTGCTTGATGTTGTAATGCAAGCAAGACTCGCCAGTGAAAACATTTGAGATGTGCAGAGGGGGTGTTGGTACTGCAAAGTTTAGGAAGCAGTGAGAGTTGAAGAGTTTGTGAGCCGGAAGTAGAGGCAACTGAGCTGCTTGCAACTCAAGTATCATATCAACTTTTACCCCAAGCAGCTTTGAGAACGAAAGATGCAGAGAACAATTTAATGGATGTTGTAAACTGCTCGTTGAATTAGACGTGTTGTTGCTAAAGCATATGTGCTAACCCCACGGAAATTTGGAAAGAAATATAAATCATCTATACTAATAATAAATATGTAGCTGAAATTTTTCTGGTAATTTTCGATTTTCCAAAAATAATTGGTCCTAACATATATAATTAACCACCCTGAAACCGAAAATCGCTTTTTTGAAATTTTTGTTTGTATGTCTGTCTGTCTGTCTGTATGTTTGTTACCTTTTCACGCAATAATGGCTGAACGGATTTCGATGAAAATTGGAATATAAATTAAGTTCGTTGTAACTTAGATTTTAGGCTATATGGCATTGAGAATATGTTATTTAAAAGGGGGGTTATAAGGGGGCCTGAATTAAATAAATCGAAATATCTCGCTTATTACTGATTTTTGTGAAATATGTTACATAACAAACGTTTCTTTAAAAATAATTTGCGATAAGGTTTATTCCTTGAAAAATTTTGATAGAACTGATATTTAATGAGATAAATGAGTTTTAAAATTAAAATAACTGCCATCTAAGGCCGTATAATGAAATAAAAAACAAATGACTTCGCCTATAAGGGGCTTTGGACAGCAACAATCGAAAGCTATGAAAGATAGCCTACAGAAAATGTTCCTGTGTTTGTATGAAGTAATAACGGAAGCTAAATTAACCGTTTTGTATAATTAATTATTATTTCACCATTGGAAAGTGTAGTTTCTCTAGATGGACATAATGCTATAATGTTATTACAGTAACTTCTGATATAATATATAATATAATATAATATAATATAATATAATATAATATAATATAATATAATATGTAATATTATATAATATAAGTTATTTGAAGGGTTCACAACCATAGTGGGCCAAGCGCCATTTACTGAATACGTAGAAAAGAATGGTTAAAATTAAGTTATTACCATAATTCAATGAAAACCTATAACAAGTAAAATAAAGTATACACATTAAACCTAAATGATGTCAATCTTCATTAAACTATGTTTGCATGTAATAAAAATTAAGAAACATGTTAAAGGAATTGTCATTGCACCAAATGAGTGTCTTAGGATCAAAATGATCGCATTTTAATTATTTGGATGCAATTTAAATTAAGTAACATATTAAACGATTTATCCTTCTATCAAACACGAATGTTCCCTGGATCAAATGACCTATTTTAATTATGTAATTACTTTATATTTATTTCTAACGGGTGCAGCGGAGCGCACGGGTACGGCTAGTAATAATAATAATAATAATAATAATAATAATAATAATAATAATAATAATGTTTTATTTTCGCTGTCAGAGTTAAGGCCATAAGGCCTTCTCTTCCACTCAACCAGCCTTAATCAATACAATCCATATGTTGTTGCTAAAGCATATGTGCTAACCCCACGGAAATTTTGAAAGAAATATATATCATCTGTAAAATGATTACACATTGAGGAGGAAATTTTTACATCTTTCCCCACACCAGTATACAGGCATCCGTTCCGGGATCCGTGGTGAAACAAAAAATGACAATTTCAAACGCTTACTGTGACAACACTATAAGCCACGGACGAATACTAATGTTATTAATAGTTAACCCATGAGTCAATGTAACTTGTGTGACCACACCCACTGACGCCACTTTTCCTCGCTACGGGTATGAGGACGCCGAATTTGGGTATAAAATTAGCCGTGCCGCGCGGCCTCTCTTAGTAATATCTCGACATCGAGAGCAGCTACAGACCTGTGCGACATTCGTTTGATTTGTAATCGCGAGTTGTGCAATATCAAAGTGATAAATTACATGTACGATACACTTTGAATGGACCATAGTAAAAAAGATATTGTGAGCTGAAACTCATTTTGGAATGTCGCTTCACATGAAGAGAAAATATATTGCCTGCCCTTCATTAAATATTTTTTCTCTTATCATAGTCCCATTCTCTATATTTTTAAACCGAAACAGAAATAAAACGTTCAAACGAACAACGAAACTGGGTGACTTATTTTACGTGCAAGAAACAGAGATTTTTTTTTTCATTTAAGTTTATTAAAACTTGAACATCATGAAACATAAATCATTTTAGAGTTTTTTTTATAACAAACAAATGTTTGACCTGAAAAGTCATATTTCGACTTATCAACTTTTAGCAAGCAGTGCTTTGTGTACGACTAATTTAATATTATTTTGATGAGAAAGATATCCATTTATAGAAAAGAATAACTGAAATCACCTTCGGTAATTTGAATTGCATCTTTCTCTTTCCCTTCTTTAAATGTTTTATTATTGTGGTTATTGCATCCGTTGATGCTGCTATTTGTATTGCTCTCTGTTGTTGCTTGTCTTGCTCCCGCTCCAGTTGCTGACGTCCCCGCTTCAGTTATTTATGTTGCCTCAGCTTCAGTTACCTATGCTGTCCCCGTTTCAATTGTTTGTTGCTCTTCAGTTGCTTATGTTGTCCTCGCTTTAGTTGCTCCGAATTTAGTTATGTTGTTTGTTGCTCTTCAGTTGCTTATGTTGTCCTTGCTTCAGTTGCTCCGAATAAAGTTGCTTATGTTGTCCCCGTTTCAATTGTTTGTTGCTCTTCAGTTGCTTATGTTGTCCTCGCTTTAGTTGCTCCGAATTTAGTTATGTTGTTCTCGCTTCAGTTGTTTGTTGCTCTTCAGTTGCTTATATTGTCCTTGCTTCAGTTGCTCCGAATAAAGTTGCTTATGTTGTCCCCGTTTCAGTTTTTTGTTGCTCTTCAATTGCTTATATTGTCCTTGCTTCAGTTGCTCCGAATAAAGTTGCTTATGCTGTCCCCGTTTCAATTGTTTGTTGCTCTTCAGTTGCTTATGTTGTCCTTGCTTCAGTTGCTCCGAATAAAGTTGCTTATGTTGTCCCCGTTTCAGTTTTTTGTTGCTCTTCAGTTGCTTATGTTGTCCTTGCTTCAGTTGCTCCGAATAAAGTTGCTTATGTAGTCCTCGCTTCAGTTGTTTGTTGCTCTTCAGTTGCTCCGAATAAAGTTGCTTATGTTGTCCCCGCTTCAGTTGTTTGTTGCTTCGGATCCAGTTGCTTCTGTTGCTCCCGTTTCTTTGCCTTCCATTCGGAACAGAGTACTCGTAATCAGTCGATTCCAAAAGCCAGTCCCACCTTAGTTGAGGGCCTGTTCATAGGAAGCCTGACGAAGGGACGAGAATTTACAGATAAGTAACTTTGTTTTGATGAAGTGTTGTAAATCTAGGATATGGAACCTCTGGTGTTAACTTCTCTGCACGACGTCATGCTAGGGATCATCACCGCCCATTAGATTGTTGACACAGTTGCACATTGCAAGTACTGCAATGAAATCCCGGTTCGCAGCCGAGGAAGGAGCTACACCCCCAACTTCTTGCTTCACCTCCGCAAACCGCCGGCCGCTGCTGATGCATTTGCATACAAATTAATGAGACTGGGCCAGGCAGTCTGCGGCGAGGTTAGTGAGCGATGACCGTTCACCCTTCTGCGGACAGAGAAACTGTTCCCAGGCAAAAGTTTTACCCACTGTGGTGAAAGTTTTCGCATATTTAAGCTCTCTATTGTAACAGCGTCCCCGTCTTGTAAAAATCAATTAATGTTGATGACATATAATGTATCATCGTACTGTGTTATAAATTTGACTGGTATTGAATTGCTTAGCCGAGCTTATAGATTACTTGGTTTATTAAATTCCATTTTAATAAGTTTTGATTTGGTTTAATGTACAATTTTATTTGATGAAAACTCCGAAATGAGAGAAAAAAAATGATCACATAACTATTTCACAGAAATACCAGCGAAATTGACGGGATAAACAGTGGTCGACTGTACAAAATTATTGTACATTATTACCAGGTTTCTTCACAATTTCCTGGGACAGATATTGACATACTACAAAAAAATGTACTTTCAACATTTGAGTTATTCAACAGCAATTAAATTCACAAGAGACACTGAGACATTCTGTTGTGAAATAAGAAACGTCTTCTTAAGATGCCAAGAGTTACTTAACTTACGTTGGACTAGATTTCTCTTCTTTTCTGGACTCCAATTATTCTATTAAACTTGATAACAATATAAAAGACTCTACTACAGTTAGGTCCTCACCTTCAACCAAATTTGCATTAGCAAAATTCATCCACAGTAGTATGCAAGGATCATTAAACCACATATATAATTAACACTGAAAATCCGTGGATATTTGGGGAGAAATTGTTGAATGCGGAGGCGAATTTTGTCCGGAGACTAAAGTCAGAATTCGAGAAGGAAAACGGGACGAAACCGTGGAAGACGCGAAAGGAAATGGAGGTGACAAGAATATTTGGGTTGTATTTGGGACTGGACTTCAGTAGTTCTATAACTCTTTCATCATCATCATCATCATCATCATCATCATCATCATCATCATCATCATCATCATCATCATCAAAGTTCTGATAAAATAGCTGTATCAGGATAGGCTATATAGAGTAGGGCCTTGACTTGCTTCAGACTAAGTAAACACTACTCCCTTCCACTAGCTTAAACTCTACCTGCTAGGAAGAGCGCTTCCACTTCTAGCTAAAACATCAGTGAATGGACAGTACAGCCGATAGGAATGAATGAATGAGTGAATGAATAAATGAATAAATGAATGGATGAATTCCTTATTAAAATTACAATGAATAATCCAAATAATAAATATAAATAATATAAATGTAAGACATAAAAAACATATACACACCCAATAAATACAAAAAGAACATCCCTTAATTACGTCATTCGCTCAGTGTTAATATCACTCATTGCAACACTAATAAATAACTCTTTCCTTTATTTCCTCGGCTCCCTCCCCCTCGGCCAGTTCCACCCTCAGCTGTCGAACTTTTGCCATAAATTTTCCCACACTGTCACAGAATTTAGCGTTATTTAATATATCGTATGTTGCCAAATGCCCCCTGCTAGATGTAATGAAGAACTGGCAGGAATCGTTTCCTCAGAGCTTTTGTGGCTTCACACTCCGATAAAATATGATGTGATGTCTCGCTTCTACCGCAAAGAGGACATATTTTCGCCCTCTTTTCGTTGACGATTTTAAATGCCCTCCAAGCTCCTAGACGAAACCAGGTTAAGCCCAGTCTGCCCTCTTTGTTTCCTCCATAGAGGTATAACTCGGTTCCCCAATTTGTTTTGATCATTGGCCTAAACTCTAAAGAGACTTGAGAAACCACAAAAAATCCAAATCAGTATATCCGGCCGTGGGAGGAAATTTTATTTCGGATTATGCACTCGTAGAACGTTAGCTATTTCGGTTACTACGAGTATAACTTCGTAAAGCGTTGCTCTAGTCCAGAGCATAACGTTTTGATGCAGGCGGCCCGTTAACTGTCTCTTCCATCTTACGTAATAATGCACGCGTATCGTATCTTAGCATAGACAGTTGCGCGAAATGCTATGTCTACGACCGACATAAAAACTAAGATTTTAAGAGTCCATATATTTATGCCCGTGTTTGTTGGAACAGAACTGTGTCTTTCCTCCATTCCTGTTTCTAGCAGAAGCCTAATTCCCAATGTCCCTGTGGGCAGTGCGTCGGCTGATGAAGATGAATAGCATTACATTGCCGTTCTGTCCGAGTTCTCCAGGGGACCATTACTCAACTTAACACACCACGAGCCAGCTAAGCTTGCAGTGGGAAGGGCGATCGCAATGAAACAGCAAACATTACAATATTATCTCCTAAATTAAAAGAATGCGCGCTTAACGTTGTTGAAGATTCGATCACAATAAAACAGCAAGCATTAAATATTATATCCTAAATTAAAAAATACGCGCTGACATTGTTGAAAATTCGATCACAATGGAACAGCAAACATTGCAATATTATATTTTAAATTAAAATAAAAGACGCGTTTAACATTGTTGAAATTCGATCACAGTGGAACAGCAAACATTGCAATATTATATTTTAAATTAAAATAAAAGACGCGTTTAACATTGTTGAAATTCGATCACAGTGGAACAGCAAACATTGCAATATTATATTTTAAATTAAAATAAAAGACGCGTTTAACATTGTTGAAATTCGATAACAGTGGAACAGCAAACATTGCAATATTATATTTTAAATTAAAATAAAAGACGCGTTTAACATTGTTGAAATTCGATAACAGTGGAACAGCAAACATTGCAATATTATATTTTAAATTAAAATAAAAGACGCGTTTAACATTGTTGAAATTCGATAACAGTGGAACAGCAAACATTGCAATATTATATTTTAAATTAAAATAAAAGACGCGTTTAACATTGTTGAAATTCGATCACAGTGGAACAGCAAACATTGCAATAGTATATTTTAAATTAAAATAAAAGACGCGTTTAACATTGTTGAAATTCGATCACAGTGGAACAGCAAACATTGCAATATTATATTTTAAATTAAAATAAAAGACGCGTTTAACATTGTTGAAAATTCGATCACAGTGAAACAGTAGTCTAAACATTGTAATATTATATCTTAAATTAAGATAGAAGACACCTTTAACATTGTTGAAGATTAGATCACAGTGGAACAGCAAACATTGCAATATTATATTTTAAATTAAAATAAAAGACGCGTTTAACATTGTTGAAATTCGATAACAGTGGAACAGCAAACATTGCAATATTATATTTTAAATTAAAATAAAAGACGCGTTTAACATTGTTGAAATTCGATCACAGTGGAACAGCAAACATTGCAATAGTATATTTTAAATTAAAATAAAAGACGCGTTTAACATTGTTGAAATTCGATCACAGTGGAACAGCAAACATTGCAATATTATATTTTAAATTAAAATAAAAGACGCGTTTAACATTGTTGAAAATTCGATCACAGTGAAACAGTAGTCTAAACATTGTAATATTATATCTTAAATTAAGATAGAAGACACCTTTAACATTGTTGAAGATTAGATCACAGTGAAACAGTAGTCTAAACATTGTAATATTATATTTTAAATTAAAATAAAAGACACGTTTAACATTGTTGAAGATTAGATCACAGTGAAACAGTAGTCTAAACATTGTAATATTATATTTTAAATTAAAATAAAAGACACGTTTAACATTGTTGAAGATTAGATCACAGTGAAACAGTAGTCTAAACATTGTAATATTATATTTTAAATTAAAATAAAAGACACGCTTAACATTGTTGAAGATTAGATCACAGTGAAACAGTAGTCTAAACATTGTAATATTATGTATGTATGTATGTATTTATTTACACTGCAAGTGGGCAAGCACCCGGTGGCAGTGGTATACACAATATAAACAATACACAAAAAAATGATAAGCAATACACAATAAATTTGCAATACACAATACAATTATACAATACACAATACAATTTTATACACAATACAATTTTATACACAATACAATAAGAATACACAATACAATAAGAATACACAATACAATAAGAATACACAATATAATTTAACACAACAATAATAAAACATAAATAAAATACCTAATTTTACATTACAACCTACATAATTATGTATAGGCCCTACATAAGTTTCAATAGTCTTTCACTTTATTCTCATCTCACTCACTGTAGTGGCACTATGACGCATTTCACTGACACTTTAGGACACATTTCACTGACACTATAACACATTTCACTGACACTATAGAACACATTTCATTGACGCTATAAATTATCACTGATCGGAACTATTCACTGCACTGTAAAACCATATCTCCACTGACTCACCTCGCTTCACTGATACAACAGTTCAAATAAGTCAAATAATTACACCCTTATGCATACTGTACTTATAAACAGAACTCCATTTAAACTAAACATTTCTAGTCTAAGGCCCTCTTACACGCTATTTTTAAATAATTTACAATTCAAACCAAGGGAGTAACTCGTCAGGCTAAATAAATACATGTCACCTTAAAAAATTAAATGTTAAATGTCACCTTAATTTTAATTTGCACTTTATACACAACTTTTTAAATTATTCTTGAAACTCCTAAAGGAAGGACAGCCCTCAAAGACCGCTGCAGGTAGGTCATTCCAATCATTTATAGTTCTATTTAAAAATGAGACTTTACCTACATCCGTTTTCTGTTTCCTACATTTGATTTTAAAATCATGATCGTTCCGACCATAGTACGTTGGCTTTTCTAACCGAGCCGTTATGTCTACCCATGCTTTCTGACCTAGATGTGCTCTATACAATGATATTATTCTAGTTTTCCTACGTCTGTTTTCCAAAGTTTCCCATTTAAGTTCTTTTATCATATCGTTTCCATTTTCTCTTTTACCTTTAACAAATTTATACTGGATTCTTTCTAAGGAATTTATCTGATATATTCTATAGGGATCCCAACATGTAGTTCCGTATTCCATTAACGGTCGCACTAACGTTAGATGTGATATTTCCCTCGATTTGGGGCTAGCCTTTCTCAAGATTATGTCTTAAATTAAAATAAAAGAGACGTTTAACATTGTTGAAGATTCCATTACAGGAAATATTGTAATATTAAATTTTAAGTTAAAAGGAAAGACGCCTTTAACATTATTGAAGATTAGAACAATAAAAGAGAAAAATTACTATACGATATCCTAAATTAAAAAGAAGTTACTCTTAAAAATGTTGAAGATTCCATCTCAGTGAAACGGCAAACATTACAATAATATATTATCATAAATTAGAAAAAAGGAGAATTTGTCTCTACTTATTAGCTAAAGTCATAAATCAATAATTGAATTTGCGAATTAATTTAATTAAAACCCGAAAAATTGAAATGTGAGCCGACATTATGTTACGGAAGAATTGCCGTGGTACTAAAATATTTTGTCTGCATTAAACCAAGTGTTCCAGTTTTTTTATTTCGGATCCCTAACTCAAGCCCTCTGTGAGAAGGAAACTGCGAAGATGGGAATTCAGTGGCCGTTGCCTGCACACCCCTGTTTTCGCTGTCATTCTTCATGGTAATAAACGGGCTTAATTAATTGTTTTAATGATAAAGTTACTTTCCGCGTAATTAACTCGCCATGTACTGCGACTGCAATGATTTCGGGATTTTATAATTGTTGCATTTTGGAGGCATTTCAAAGAGAGAAAGAAAGAGGGATTCAATGGGGTGTGTCTAAACCAGGCTTCAGCAAGTGAAAGGGGTTGAAAGCGAGTTAGGAAGGATGTACAATGCATAGCATTGTAACCATGCCAAACTCTGATTTATCTAGGAAACCACCGGGCGCACAACAGTTGACTATGATTGATGTGTTTCCTGCCCTCTGGGCTACAGCTGCGAACTTCCCAGTTCCGCACGGAAAAAGGCCGGGACTTCAGTGCCAGAGGTCGTTTACAACCATTTTTGTGTGCTGCTTCCGGACAACACAATTTTAGATCGGTATAAAATGATTAGGTTCCACCATTAGGGTGGTAATCATCACCGCCTGCTCAGCTTTGTTTTGTGACGTGCGTAGTGGTTAATGCTGCGTGGAAATAGTCACGAGTTCGAACCCTGACGTGTGTATTACAGTAATTGGGATTGAACATTATGACCAGGGCTAGGTTTTTTTTGGTAAACATTGTTCAGATATTATTCATAAAAAGAAAATTAAATATCATAATAATTACTTGATAGTAATTTCTTGAAAATTTCGTGATTTTTTTTTTGTACTACAGGTATGTAATGTCATACACTTCTACACAATCATAATGAGCAATAATCTTATATAGACTAATGGAATTCTCAAATAATTTGTCTCTATTCTTTTAAAGCTGATATCTTCAAAACTAATATACTGTATTGCTTTGAGATAACCAGGAATTGTATTAATTTAATTTATTGGTCTGCCCCAATATTTTGGGTTTGCCCTGCGACACAGAATAGCTCAAAATAAAATTTAAAATGATATAAACAGGTTTGAGACTAAATTGATTAAGACATAAGAAAAAAAAATAGAACCAAATATAATTTAAATTGAATGTACACCATAAAGATGCTGACGAAATATCGCTACAGAAAATTTTATTATGGTGGTGACGATGACATCTTGAAGATCTCTCGTCAGCTTGTATTTTCCCCTCCACTTTACAAAGGCTTTCGGAATGGTGCCTCTCGTTCCGAAGAAGAGACCGGTAACTGTGATGTTTTCTATGTTGTATTTCGCCGATAGATACTGACTGAATCGTGGGCTCGTAAATTTTCTTTTTCTCTTCGTTCATTTCAGATGGTTGAATGGCTGAGATTTCAAATCTGATTGTAGGATCATTTATTTCGGCTATCTGTTTATTTCTATTTATAGCTATGATATCGATCCTACGATTGCTCCCACCATCAGCAATACAATGAACTTCCTCGTGAACGTCTAGATTTTTGGATCGAAGTGCATCTGCGATCATAGAACGTATGGTGTTGTGACGTTTTATCCTGAGTACTTCTCCCTGTGGGCAACTCCCAAGCACATGTAAAATATAATTGAAAACACTGACTTATAAGTGCCGATTTTTCTCATAAAGTAATAGAAGGATTTGAATTATTTTTTTCAAAATCTACAAACGTAATTTAACTTTGATATTTTCCTAGGTTAGTCTGGGAATTCATTCATTCATTCATTCATAGTTTTCTGCCCAAGAGCAGGTCTTTCACAGCAAACCCAGCATTTCTGCCTTCTTCTTTGTCTCCGCATATGATCGATATATCTTAATGTCGTCTATCATCTGATATCTTCTTCTGCCCCGCACTCTTCTCCCGTTCACCATTCCTTCCAGTGCATCCTTCAGAAGGTAGTTTCTTTCAACCAGTGACCCAGCCAACTCCTTTTCCTCTTCCTGATTAGTTTCAGCACCAGTCTTTCTTCACCCATTCTTTCCAACAGAGCTTCATTTCTTATTGTCTGTCTGTCTATTTCACACATTTCATTCTTCTCCATATCCACATTTCAAATGTTTCTAGTCGCTTCTCATCTTCATCGTAATGTCTATATTTCTGCCCCCCTCCCTACAATGCCACACTCCATACAAAGCGCTTAACTAGTCTCTTCCTTAGTTCTCTTTCTACAGGTCCGCAGAAGATGCTCCTTTTTCTATTATAAATAAATAAATAAATACATACATAAAGCAGGCCCTGATTATGATCAACTTCACGCAACACGTTGATTATTGTGGGCAGCAGCGACCTTCTGTGTAGGGCCCCAATCTCGGAGGCCCGGTCAGGGGAAATAATAATAATAATAATAATAATAATAATAATAATAATAGTAATAATAATAATAATAATAATAATAATAATAATTTTTCCCTTTGTAAGTCATCCGTATTGTTACTTAATTTTGTGCAAAACCCCATTCAGCAGTGGTCTTGTAGTCGGAGAATAATAGAATTCTCAAATAATTTGTCTCCCTATTCTTTTGCAGCTGACATCTTCAAAACTAATATACTGTATTTCTCTAAAATAATTGAATAAGAAATGTAGGCTACTTTTTTTTTAGTTTTTATCGCAGAAATAAAGATGAGAGGTACTCGATATGAGTGGCGTGTGTGACGCGATAATACAATTCCTCCCAGACTCTGGATAACAGTTCTTCAATCTTCATTCGGAGTTTTCTTCAGGTCTTGAGGCGGTAGATAAATTCTGTCCTTTACACAACCCCACAAGAAAAAAATCACCTGGAGTTTAATCAGGGGATCACGGAGATCATTTCATGGAAGCATTGTCTATGTTTCCCACCACAGCACGGTGTCTTCACAACTGGAGTATAGGAGCGTCTCGGCCAAGAGCAGTGTTGCCGCGTTTCGTTTTCTCTACAGTCTGCTCATCCAATACTTTAACACATTCATATGCTATTTTACATAGTATATTCTAATTTCTGTGTCTCTGTTTAATTCTATTAGTTTCTGGCATGTAATACGAAATGAAGGGCGCAACAAGCCACCTTCAGTATTCTTTGAGGTATAGCTGGCACCAGCGTTTTTGGCGTGTGTCCTTGTTATATAGTACCCAGTTTGTGAGCATGTTGCTACTGCATCTGAGAATTGAACCACTTCCTATTCACGTCACATCAGCCGTTTTCCAAACACAGTTGTCAGACTGACTGCGGCAAATTTAAAACACTAGCACTTAACGTTCCCATTACTTATTTCACACGCCAAAAACGATGACGCGCACTATAATACGTGAATGTAACCCGATGACAATTTTCCTCACGTATGTAATGTTACCCCATAGGAATACAGGCTGGTCAGATAGGCTTTAGTCGTGTTTTGTCTCCGTCTCAGCGGAGTTCCTTCACCGTGGCTTGGAGCCCATTATCTTTCCTTGTGTTATTCTGTGTATATTTACTACATCTCTACAAGTTTTTCTTCTGTTTTTGTGCCACTAGCCTTTGTACCAACTTCTCGTAGTGTGAGAGCGCGATGGTGGGGTAAAAGGATATGTGACGATACTGAGTACGACACCCGGGAGATAGATAACAGACTGGCTGGTGCAGAGCAAGTTCGCACAAAAACGGCATACAGTGCTTGTGCGATGCAGCCAACTTACATTAGAAGGTGTTAAAATTTCATAGAACGAATTAAGTCATTGCGAGATACTTTGTGAAAGAAATATATTACTGGGACTGTGGAGAATACATTCGGACAAATATTATTTTACGGTTATGAAAACTGAGATATAAAATAGGAGAGAAAACCTACTTTCCTAGACTTTTCAAACATTTCACAACAATTCATATATGTATTACGTCACCAATAATAATCCTTTACTGTCTTATTTAAGTATAATCATATTAATTCATTCATAGTTTCCTGCACAAGGGCAGATCTTCACTACAAACCCAGCATTCTCCAGTATTCCCTCTTTCCCACCTTCCTCTTCACCTCCGTATACGATCCATATGTAGTCTATCATCCGATCTCTTCTTGTGCCCCGACTTTTTCTCCCGTTCACCATTCCTTCCAGTGCATCCTTCAGTAGGCAGTTTCTTCTCAGCCAGTGACCCAGCCAATTCCTTTTCCTCTACGGTACCTGATCAGTTTCAGCATCATTCTTTCTTCACCCGCTCTTTCCAACACAGCTTCATTTCTTATTCTGTCTGTCCACTTCACACGCTCCATTCTTCTCCATATCCTCATTTCAAATGCTTCTATTCGCTTCTCTTTACTTCGTCGTAATGTTCATATTTGTGTCCCATACAGTGCCACAAACCCCTACAGGGCACTTTACTAGTCTCTTCATTAGTTATTTTTAAGAGGTGTGCAGATGATGTTCCTTTTCCTAATAGAAGCTTTCTTGGCCATTGCTATCCTCCTTTTGACTTCAATGCAGTAGCTCATGTAACTGCTTATAGTTTGGAGATAATATATGAGTTTTATATCAATACTTCATTTAAGTTACTAAGATTAGTTATTTGGGTTAGGAGTGTTTATATTATTGTACTAAATTTTACAGTACTAACACCAGACTATTAAAGTTATGTTTTGTGTAAAACAGTACGCAAATATTGAATGCAAAAAAGAAAAATGGAGCTTATTGATAAAGAATCCCCAAATTTTTTCTCTACTTCTGAAAAATGACAGGTGGAAAGTTGCCAACGAAAATATGTACATTATTTTCATAGCTTCCTTATGCACACAACTCGAAACATAGTAGAGTGAGGTGAATACAGATTGGTTTTCACCCTGGACATAATTCAGGCAAGCCCTTGCCGACCTCCAACAGGCACCGTGACAATCCTTCGGATGGTAGGGGGACCTTCATCAAGCACAGGACATCGAAAGCTACTATTAAAAATAAAAAGCAATATATGCACTTAAATATTTTTTTCTTGGTACACCCCCAAATCACTTTTGTCTTCCTTGAAGTTCCTTTCATTATCATTAATAAATATTTATTATCATCAGCAACATCTGTCGATCACATATCCTACGTACACTCTGATTTAAGTCTGTTTGGTTAAGGCGTCCACATGTTTCGTTAATATCTGAACTCTCTCTTGAAGTTCATTAATATCACAATGTTTTCTTTTATAATATATTTATTAATATATAGTCCACACTTTTTCCTCCTTCAGCCAATTCATATAGATTCTAGAACATTCAGAAACTCAATTTCGTCTTCACTACTAACATTTTCACTTTCACAACACTTTACCAGCCCACCTTCTAACAATTTAACATTATTTTAAAGTTTTGCACATTTAGTATGATACACAGGTTGTAACTTTAATAATGGCAACTATTTATTTATTACGAATTTACAAGTGATACATCTGTGAAACTTCTACAGTCCTTCAATGTAGCAACCAGCATTGTCTACAACTCGTTGCCAGCGTAGTATCCCTGTAGCAGCTCCTGTTCTGTTGATGTTTCTGATGGACCGCCCTACTGCCTGCAGAATATCGGGAACAGTCCGGAATCGAACGTCACGAAGTGGTTCCTTCATCGTTAGGTTTGTCATAATCACAGGAGCTTAAGTCCGGTGAATGTGGTGGATGGAAAAGCACTTCCCACCCCCAGCGCAGTACAAATCAGCTACAGACTGTGTCGTGTGCGCCCCTGCGTTATCCTGCAAAATGATGGGAGGGTTCTGCAAAACGTGTGGGCGCTTTCTTCGCAACGCTAGTCTCAGATTATGCTTAAAAATGACGGAAATACTGTGCATTAACATTCAGCCAAGATCGCTGTTCCTGATTTGTAAACATGGCGGAACAACCGCTTAAAGCTGTAACTAACACAGACACCAACTCTCTACAGCGCATGCGCTGAGAGTCAGACGGAAGAGTCCTTTTAGAGGGGTTGAGGGCAGACATAGACTAACATGTGGTAGAAGTGACAACAATGAACTCCGTCTCGTTTCGCTTTTACTGCAGTGTTGCCACTATTAAAGTTACACCCCACGTATATACTTTCACATAGCAACTCTTTACGCCGTTCGCCACGTTAACTTTGCATTTCTTACATGTTGACGAACACTGCACACCAGGTCCTTCACCCATTCGGAGTGAACAAAAATACGGAGCAAGTTACTGTATAAAACGTCCGTTCACGCCAGCGTCTAGCGCGTGTTCATGTTTCTCCTCTGACTTTCCCATTAAATCCTTTGCTCAGCCGTCCGTAGCGAACCCAACAGAGTAGGCTCTTGTCTATGTGCCCTGAACATGGAGCCTGTAAGAGAAATGTCAAGTTCCAGGGCACGACGGAATACCCGAAAGCCTAATTCTGATCACAGTCACCGTGAAAGCCTAGAAACTCAAAGTATGTTGCCATGGACACCCTTGACGCCTTGAAACGTCATAATCCGGTTTCGTTTTAATTCCAGCAATAACGGTAGTGGTAAAGTACGAAATAAATTTCAAACACGACAGTATAATGTTAAAACTGCAACAAGTGAGGGGAATTCATTACTTTCCACATACTGTTGTGTGGAGGGGTGGTCTGTGGCAGATTGGAAACTAACGCTCGTAAAATATTTAATTTAATGCAATATGTCTTGGCTGATTTCAAGAGTGCTGACAAGTGAGAAGAAGAACTGCAACCCCTCCAGGATGTAAATGTGACAAGAGTACATAAACCGCTTTGAATCCCACCGAGTCTGACGCAGAACAAGGGGAGGGGGGGGGGGCGTTGCTAGGCACGATTTGGGAGTAAGAGCAGGAAATTGGTTTATGATCCTCCTGGCAACCTTGGTCATAAAATGCTGATTGCAGAGGTAGAGACATGACGGGGGGTGGCAATAGAAAAATGGCTTGAGCACTACCCCTAGGACACCAACATCTCCTCTCGCAGACTCTATTATCGTATCATAGTGGCTGAAGAGCCCAGGTTGTGTTGTACAGGGACATAATTTTATTTTGTGCGAGATCGTGCGTATTTGCTTGGTTTCCGCACAAAACCAATACGCGGAAAGTGTGAAATTCCACATTCAGTATTACCAACCTAACACATATAACAATTTCCCTCTTCTCACCGCTTAAGGGACATATTGATTTTACTGCTTTAGGCTTTTAACATATTATTTTTAGAGACGTTCAATATAGTAATAATCATAAATTGGAAACTTACCACTGCAATTTCACCTAAATTGCACTGTTAATTATTGTTTTTAAATATTTGCAAAAATTAAGTAAACTCTACAACTCCACTAAAGTTACTGCATTCGTGATGCAAGTAAAATTAAGGAAGCCGTGAAAAAATCAACAAGATTCCAGATGCAGATGTTATTACTGCAATATGTTATATAAATAATATTGTTAAAATATTAAAATGAAAAATAAATCATTGCATAACCTTACCGTTTGTTTTAAGTTCGCATTTATAGACTGGGGGAAAAAAAGACAGACGTATATCACGGCCTGCTGGAGTATAGTAAACACAGAAAAATTTAAAGCAACAATGTTGAAGATAGATATTTTTGTTTTGCAAATTTGCCGTCATTGAACAGAAACCAAGATGGAGATTTCATTGCTACTAATTAGAAATTCATCTTTCAGGTATGTAATAAACGATCTTCGCACAAAATAATGTACGATACATGAGCGGTATGTTTTCTTTCAATTCTCGGAAATTAAAAAAGCTCAACTACGTTTCGCTTTTTCAGACTTTTCCTCGAACATGAAAACTTCAACATACCGCTCTTGTAACGCATATTACTATTTACTTCAATTTTTATTGTACCTGAGTTTTTGAATGTACTTCACTCCCACACCTTCTACTAATGAAGTTCAACCGTCCTCCACACAGATCCAAGACCGCGTATACAGTCATAGTAGCCTTACGGTCATAGTAAACAGTACGTTCCAAAAATTTGTTCGCGTTTTCCAGTGACGAAAAAGCTTTCAATATTGCATCATTTTCCATTTGCCTACGTCGCATCCCGGTTTCCCCCACCTGCTTCTATTCGCCTCTCTGTAAATACTAGTGGCTGGGCTGTCTTAGCTCTTTTCTGAGAACATTAATTTCTGTTAGGAATTGGACGTCTACGTAATATTATACCCATACAATTGTTTAAAATAACTTAAATAAAAGGGCCTCGTTAAGTAATTAACTGTCACGTGATTTCCTCCCTTTCCATGACGCTGCGACGTAACCACTTGGAAGAACAGTAGATAGCATGTCTGAGTAATTGTATCTTTTCGGATCGGGCAGAAGTGAAAATTGAATTTACACTACGTAAGGTCTCTTTTATAGAGTAGGTACAGAATTATTTCAACATGAGTTACTGACACGAAGTACGAACCTGGTAATTGGAATTACGTACAATAGTCTATAGTCCGATAATATGCACATTAGAACTGAAGCCTGTATCGAAATGAACGGCCACCATTTTCAAAAATGTGTTTAAATATCCATATTATGATTATTTTTCAATTTAACTTCATTCTCTATATTGTACGCTAATGTGCTGTAGATAGTATATTATACACTGCATAATGAATACGTCCGAATGGATAGCTCAGTTCGTGAGTAAAAACACTCATTGTTAATACTGTACTGTATTTTGATTAAACAAAAACCTAATGAAAATTACCAAACTCAAAATCGCGATATTTCCTAGTTTACGTAAATGGATGAACTACTTTTCTTCCCTCCTATACCTAGTAAAGTGATTTTTTTGTATATTACTCCAGTATCATCGAACTCCAGTCGTGGAAGGGGGTAGCAAAAGGTGTTTCCGGTTCTTAATCGTTGATCGAAAGGTATACCCAGATTAATATTAGAAATGTTAGTAAAAATAAAATGATGTCCCTGTATGAAAAAAACCTAGATCTTCAAATCTCTATATTTTGCAGCGCAAGCTATTGGGTTTTCGCGTCAGGAACGTGGAAAGATACAACGTTTCCGCTCCATTCTAGGGAAAATGAAGGACAGGAAAACGTACTGTACATATTATTTTTATTTCGGTCATTTTACGACGCTGTATCAACTGTAATTTTTATCTAACGTCTTAATGAAATGAAGGTGATAATACCAGTGAAATGAGTCCAAAGTCCAACGCCGAAAGTTATCCAGCATTTGTTCTTATTAGGTCGAGGGAAAACTCCTGGAAAAACCTCAACCAGATAAATTATCCGAATCAGGATTTGAAACCGGTCCCGCTGGTTTCACGGTCACACATACTAACCGTTACTGCACAGCGGTGGACCTGCACATGCTGGTTGCGTTACCAAAAGACAAAAGATGATCAAGACAAGTTGACGACTGTCAGTTGTTTAACGGTTGCCAAGGAGCTTGTTTTCATT
Source organism: Periplaneta americana (assembly GCF_040183065.1). Taxonomy (NCBI): domain Eukaryota; kingdom Metazoa; phylum Arthropoda; class Insecta; order Blattodea; family Blattidae; genus Periplaneta; species Periplaneta americana. The sequence continues at coordinate 207,218,003 of NC_091119.1, read as the reverse complement.
TATAAAGATTCGTAAACTGAGACATTAATCATATCGACGATAAAATTTGTAGAAGGGATCTAGATCTCACTTTATCAACTGAGTTTACTGTAGTCAGATCCTTAACTGCTGTGCAGTGGTCCATCGAGAATTGTGAATATTGCTCTCCCAATCAATAACACATTTTTTAAGTAAAACTGGGGATAATTGTGTTGTCGAGCTGACGAGCAGAATTTATGGAAAAAAAAAAAAAAAATACGACCTGATACAAATTTCGGAAAAAATTCAACTAAATCATGTGATAGGTGTACAGATAAACATGGAACATTTACAAGTTCAGAGAAATTGCTGTTAACTGTCTTAAGATTTTGAGGAGTAAGTTCATTTCACGTAGCCTCCTTGACATTATTTCTCGACGTGCAAGTTTCTTGTTTTTGATATATTTTCCATGAATCCTTCTATGTTAAAATACCTACGTGTGTTTCTACTTTCTAATTAAACTCTTTTCACCAGATTTCAAATTTCATCCCTTCTTTTTCATATACAGAGTGGAAGTGAAATAAACTTGCAGATTGAAATGGGCGATAAAGTACACTTGAAAGAATAGAAAACCTGTATTACGTTTGTGATTAAATGAACGCTTAATTAGAAAATTAAGTTGGAAGTTCCAGCAGTCTGGCAACATCGCCGCTAACACAGTAGGCCTAATTTTTCTTCTCGTAATAAAGATGTAAGAGGTCAACGAACTCAGGTCTGCCTCTGTACGCTACGACGTTGCAGTCTGTTTGCAGCGTTCAGTGGCTTGAAATTAGTGTTTTTAAATTAAATTGACACGAAAACCATCCATACTATTGAAATAATTGTCTTATTTTTTTATACTTTGTATGTCTAATTTATTTTGACCTGCTGTTCACATTTTATTATGCTTTTTTCTTTCTTTCTGTATGTTATATATTATGTCTGATTTCTACTTACTTGTTGTTTACATTTTATTATTATTATCTTATTCAGTTTTGTGTGTAAAATTGTAGTGTACTTTGTAAATTTGTAGTGTTTTTTGTAACGCAGTTTTACTCCTGGTTCAGTGTTAGAGAAGGCCGTACGGCCTTAACTCTGCCAGGTTAAATAAATTATTATTATTATTATTATTATTATTATTATTATTATTATTATTATTATCATTAAATACGTGCGTCAGAGGGATAAATGATTCTTTATTAGATTTCTATCGATATGGACAAACATCACGATCCTACTCGTAATAGTTACCGAACAAGAGGGTGTTAAACGTTTGGGGGAAAAAAAAAACATTTCCACCAATACGGTATAACACTTTTTTGTACGTAAAACATGAGCTATTCGCTCTGAAAATCTGCAGGTTTATTTCACTTCCACTCTGTATATTTCATTTACAAAACTTACCACCAGAGTGGGCTGCCTAAGAAGACAAAGTATACCCAGTAAAATGTAATAATATTGAATAATAAAAGAAGAACGTAAATATGAATTTAGAGTAGCCCACATATGACAAAGGTATGAATCATTGAAATTATTTAGAGTGGAATGGCTATTTGTTCAATCCAAAAAATAAAATTTATTTGCTCTTTGATTTTCTCTTTAAAAATGTAGGCTATATAGGAAATTACAAAGTAATGTGCATTTTTGAAAGTACCATACGTTACAGATTGTTTTCAAAGCAATAAATTAACAAAAGTATAAATTCTGTGGCCGGGAGGAAAAAGGTCTTAAGTAAGTTTTTTGTCAAAATGAGATTTTTATATATTCTGAAAGCGGAAACAATTCTCTACAATCTGGTAAAACGGCTAAAGTCAAATAAGGCTCCTGACTGGATTTATAGAGCGTTACCAAATACCCTAAGTATTTTTTGAATCGAGCACACACAGAATAAAGGACTCAAATATATTTAATACTTTATTCCTTACAAACATCACATGTTTACTTTCCATGCTTCCTTATTAAAAAGGTCTAACTTGTATTTTAGCCGTTTTATCACATATTGATGCCGTCCACACCTGTGGAGTAACGGTCAGCGCGTCTGGCCGCGAAACCAGGTGGCCCGGGTTCGAATCCCGGTCGGGGCAAGTAACCTGGTTGAGATTTTTTCCGGGATTTTTCCCTCAACTTAATACGAGCAAATGCTGGGTAGCTTTCGGTGCTGGACCCCGGACTCATCTCACCGGCATTATCACCTTCATATCATTCAGAAGCTAAATAACCTAGATGTTGATACAGCGTCGTAAAATAACCCAATAAAATAAATAAATAATGATGCCCTTTCTTTTTAAAACTTTAAGCACCAGGTAAACAGTCCTATAATTCCTTAAGACCCATTTTGCATTCCTAATAATTTACATTTCTCATTTATTTCGAAATGAAAAAGGTCTTATGTTTACATAGTCCCTTCTACTCAGTTTGGGTTCTAGTCATAAAAGGGCTTAAGTGCGGCTATTTTTGGAATTAATCAAGAAAATTGTTAACTGGGCAACATGATGCTGGACCCCGGACTCATTTCACCGGCATTATCACCTTCATTTCATTCAGACGCTAAATAACCTAGATGTTGATACAGCGTCGTAAAATAACCCAATGAAATAAAATAAAGCAACATGATTTATTTTAGAAGGAATATAAACAAATAATATCCGGGAAAAACCTCTTAATTAAAAAAAACTCTATAATTGACACCAATTTCAATCTATATACTGCTTTCCTGAAAAGTATAACATTTTTACTTAAGACCTTTTTCCTCCCGGTAACAGAATTGTAGAAGCACGTCGTAATTGAAGTTAAGTAAAACATACGTGAATCTGGTTGCCATAGTAATATATGTATATAATGATGGTAGTCATTGACACAATAACATGAGAAAGAAGATTAAACCTCCGTGTGCTGTCCTCTAAAGCAATTAATTCAGGACCACAACTATTTTTATCCCGTGTTTGAAATCACCACGTTTCCTTCGCTGTATAAATTGAATATTGTACCCCATATTTCACGACTGTGTAAGGAAAAACCCTTAATTAAAATCCTCATATTTACGAGCTGAAGCATCAAGTTTGGCATAAAATCACAGACAGCAGAAGTGTCGGGTAGGAGTGCTGTAATAGAATCTGGAGAGAACCATTAATTAAATATGGCCGCTCGTTATGTCAAGTAGATGATGAGGGAGGTAACAAAACACGACGCAGATGGTGTGTGTTGTCATCTGTTCCTGTTGCATCAGGCCTGTTGTTGTTATTTGTTGATGTTTTCATGTGGTTTTACTCATCAGCTGACGTTTGATTAATTGTTTTGCATCATATCGTGCGCCTACATCATTTCTGACAACAGGTTTGGATGACAAGATTGTTTGATGATTCCTCATTCCGTCTACAGTTTAATTTCAAGTCACTTTCTATATGATTGATTTCATAAATTCTGATGTATCGTATCAAAAGGCAGTCTCACATATTTCATTACATTCCTATCAGTGAAAAAATACACAGCAAATCTTGTACAATGATTAAATTGCTAGAATATCAGATTAAAAATTGTGTGTACTCGGGTTTTATTCCTGGAACACTCACCTCTCTGTCAGAGAAAATGGACGTCCTTTAACTTAAGCTTCCTAAACATTGGTGTACCGCCATACTTACCGTAAGAAGAAGGATTTGCACGTGTCAAGTATTGGTTGAAGTTCATAGACAGATTTATTCGTTCCGTAATAACCACAGTTTAGTATATACAGTTGCGAAGCTCAATACTTAGTAAATATGCAAACATAAACAGTTGAAATATGCATCCATAGATAGTTGCTAGACACCAGGATCGCTACTATCGCCTCACTACAGACTCTTTCCCAGCAGACGATAAAATGTATTGTACTTTTGATATCGTGTTCTTTTGAAAAATTAACACCTTCCTTCCACTATTGAAATACGAAATACATAAGGTTTATATATTATTTTCATAAAGTATATATTATATTTTATAAACTCACCTTCCTGGATCTTTCGGAAGGATAATTCTGACCTTTTTTTCTTAGAATTTATAGTGCAACAAACGTCTCCTTGTCCCATATTATTACTCAAATTATTGTATTTTAGCCATTTACAGTTATTACAACCGATAACGAACATTTCACAGTTTACACAAATTTTCACAACAATGCGAAATACGGCACAGTCAATGCCTTTTCGATCTAGACCAATGTTTGTTCGGGTTTTCTATTTCAATGTATGGAGCTCAGTGAATTATTATGTTATAACTTTATTGCATATCATAGCTAAGTTTTATTTAGTGTAATGTGTCCATAAGTTCCCTTTACTTCTTGTTGCATAATTGTTGCAGAAGTAATTACAAAACTGTGTTATTTTAATGTGAAGAGAATTTTACATGTTAACATAATCTTTTCGCATCAACATTTTAAGTTTAGAATGGAAGCTATTTTGAGGTTTAATAAAAAAGAATTTATATTGTGATTTTAATATTGCACATCTACCTTCCTTGATAAAGACAGATAATTTATCATACCACTCCTATGAAATTAGTGTACGTACGATTGTTACTTCGTCTCTTAGGTAGTACATAAATACAATAATTCAGTACTCAATTGCAGTATTAAAATACAGACAAATTGAATGTGCAGAGTATCGTACATGACATTATGCTTAATTATAATGTATAATTGCGAATTTAGGAATATAAGATATAGTAAACATAACCTATAATATTTCCATATGAATGGCAGGGCATTGTTGGAGACCACTAAAATTACACAGAAAGGGTCAACTGGGACAGTAAACATAACCTATAATTTCAACATATCTAAATATTCGTGCGGTGCAATTGAAAATTATTGAAGCGTGCATAAATGAATGTACAATAATTTCGCAATATTTAATCGAAATAAAGGCAAGTATTACACGTACGAACAACGTAATTTTCACACCAAAAATAATATTACACCTTAACTCGCTAGGAATTATGTCTGAAGTGTCTCCTAATCATTTTTTTAAATTTTATTAATGCAATTACACTACATTTTAGAGAAACATATCTTACTGTTTATGTATTTATAATTATATGGTTGAAACGCCGCCCTTCGTGATCTGGTTAACCGAGTCACATGGTCTGCCTTACGGCCTGTATTAGATCACGATGCCAGTGAGACAGTCTATTGTTCCTAGTGCACACAGCGCTCCAAGCGGCTAACAACTATCGCGAGAAATGCAAAAAATCACCCCAAGCTTCGCGACTGTATATACTAGACTGTGGTGATAACCTTACAGTTACTGTACAGTTACAAGAGTATAATCTTGTTTACTAATTCCCAGAATTTCTCTCTTCTTTTTTATTATTCCAAGCTGTTTTAATTTTAGTATCGGAGTTTAGAATTACTTTGTTAAAGTGTATAAGAATGAGTACTTGACTAACCAAAAAGTGAAAGTCTTGAAGAAACTGATTGCATTTATTTTTATAATTTGCAGGCATCACACAGCAAACTACCTGCAGTACAACAAACGACAGTAATCAGGCGCACGGTTTTGGTATGTAACTACTTCATTCATTAGTTCATTAAACACTTCTATTAACAAATTATCTAGAGTGTGTCCAACTAGTGATAATGGCGAAGAAAATAAAGACATCCCAAGAAATCGAAGGCTTTGTGCCTGGAAATGGCAAATAATTAGAAAATGTTACCAGAAATACTGAATGATAAATGACGGCCAAAATCAGGGACGTCTCTAGTTTATATTCTGGGGAAATTCCACAGATAGCAATAGTATATTTCTATTACAAAAAAGAGTAATTAGAATAATAGTAGGTGCGAAATCTAAGGAATCGTGTAGGACTATTTTCAAAAAACTACAAATAATGCCCATGGCCTGTCAGTATATCTTTTCATTAATAATCTTCCTCGTATGTAATCGTGAAAACTTTGTAACTAATTCAACAGTTCATAGCACAAATACACGTCAAAAAATGACTTTCATACTCCATCGGCAAGTCTATCGTGCTATCAAAAAGGAGTGCGTTATATGGCAGTAAAAATGTTTAATAGCCTCCCTATTGATATAAAATATGAAACTCAAAACATAAAATTATTTAGGGCCAAATTAAAGAAGTAAATTTCTCACGCATTCTATTCTGTAGGTGAATTCATGACATTCAATAACACTTCATGAAATTGATACTAAAACTATGTTTTGTACTAGTAGACTATATTGTAAATCTCGTCTGTATATATTTCATCTAGACTGTGACTATAAATTAAGACTTTATAATAGTATTAAGTTTTTTGACTTGTTCCATATTCTAGCTGTAAGCAATGTATGAATACCATGGAATGTTAATAAATACAATACAATACCTGTTGCGGGGGTACAAAGTCTCGTGTGCTCTGCCCCCTCTTGGTTGTGGCTCAGGTGGTTAGGGGTGCTGAGTGATTCGAGTTAAGTAAAACTATAAACAGACGATCCCAGGTGGTGACAGGATTTTTTCTCGTTGCCAAACTTTCAGAACGGCCCCGAGGTTCACTCAGCCTCCTATAAAATTGAGTACCGGGTCTTTCCCGGGGGTAAAAGGCGGTCAGAGCGTGGTGCCGACCACACCACCTCATTCTAGTGCCGAGGTCATGGAAAGCATGGGGCTCTACCTTCATGCCCCCCAAGTGCCTTCATGGCAAGTTACGGGGACACCTTACTTACTTACAAATGGCTTTTAAGGAACCCGAAGGTTCATTGCCGCCCTCACATAAGCCCGCCATCGGTTCCTATCCTGTGAAAGATTAATCCAGTCTCTATCATCATACCCCACCTCCCTCAAATCCATTTTAATATTATCCTCCCATCTACGTCTCGGCCTCCCTAAAGGTCTTTTTCCCTCCAGTCTCCCAACTAACACTCTATATGCATTTCTGGATTCGCCCATACGTGCTACATGCCCTGCCCATCTCATACTCTGATGATATCAGAACATCTATTGCAATATTGAATGTTATATTTGTTATTTTTCAACAGCCAAAATCAATTTCCTAGATTTTCTTACCTCAAATTCTTTTACAGTATCATTTATATCTACTCTTATGCCGCTGTCTGTTTCAGTACTTGTTATAACTGGATTTTTCATTGGTTTATATACACTTTCAATACTTATAATGGTCGCTGATTAACTTTATAAATCTTCACTGTGTTAATATGAGGAAATTACCTGGCTGACTAGTTTCGAAGTGATATCCTTCATTGTCCAAAGCCTAATGAAGGTCCAGTGCTATCTTCTGGTTTCCTGTTGTGGTGGGGTGTGTTCATTATTGTGTCGAAAAGGATTTGTGTTTTGAAATTGAATTGAGTATTCAGAATGTGTTGGGAATGTGTTTTTATATGTTTGTAAATTTCATATTGTTCTAGAGTATCAAGTTTGTTGTTTTTTTGGCTGGATGTGTAGCCAACTTTCAAAAAACTAAAATACAACATTGCATACAGAACACACTACAAATACATCTTAACACATAGACAAGACACAAAAATGAATACAACGTAACAGGTGTATACAAACTATCATGCAATAGTTGCAAGGACTTCTACATTTCTACATTGGACAGACTGGGAGATCATTTAAAACACCTCACAAGAAACATATCACAGTCATAACCAAACCACAGAAAAATTCAACCTACGCAGAACACATCACAAACTCCAATCACAACTACAGCAACATAGACACTGACATGAAAATACTACACATACTGTTACGTAAGTAATAAAACAGAATCAAAGAAAATGCTCCTTACCGACATTTTTCGTCCAGAAATTGAAATAAATCTAACAATCATGACTGATGTCTGGAGTGCAATAAAAAATAATAGAACAACATCTAGAATGTTTTTGGAGTGTTAACTATAGTTTGTTTAATATTTTTGCCTGTTACACCGATAAGTTCATTTTTAATGTTATAGAGGCATATTGTGGTATTAGGCTTTTTCAATGGGAGTAATGTGCCCTTCTATAACATGATCAATTTTGAAATATAGGCTACTTTCTGTTAATTTAAAAATATCCGTCATCTTTTTTATATAACGTTTCCTTATGTCTTGTAACGCTAAATTTTGTGTGGCTATAAACTGAATGGCGTGCATAACTGCTACAGCTCCAAAAGTCCTGCCATAGCTAGTTCTTATTGTCTGACATCCTTGCAGAATCCTCTAATAGAGGGTTCTTTCATCATCCACAGGAGTCGAATACACCAGCAACTTTAAGTACTTCCACAGAAAGAAGTGCAATGTATTGAAATCTGGTGAACGTGGAGGCCAAGCATGTTCGGATCTCGATGATACGACAAGATGCGGCCTGTATTCAGGCAGGAGTTGGACATTTTGAACAGTTCATCTAAGGAAATGTAAACAAAATAATTTCAGCAAACAAACAATGAAGTGCACTATGGTCACACCTGCAAGCTCTACTCAGAAACCAAGCATTTCCGGACCCATGTTGATATAACCATTTTTTTTATTTTATATATAATTATGAGTAGTCTGTATATGAAGTTTTGCTCACTTCTTTCGATACACCCTGTATATTTTCATTTAAGTCTGTACTTTGAATGAAATTGAATGGAAAAAGTTTAAACTACACCACTACGAAGGTCTGAGTCATGTTTGTTGTATCTTCTGGGTTGAAAATTTCCGTAGAATCGTAGAATTTACCGTTTATCTCAACCCTGCGTTCAGAAAATATATTAGTCCCTGTGCAGGAACACTTTTGTCCGCACATACACGCAGTCTGTTAATATGTCGTGATCTACAAGCCTAGTAATATAAACAGATCCATTAAAATGAATAAATAAATTTGTTCCGCTCCTTTTCCCCACAAAATCGGCGAATGGTGATTTGATGTAGTGAACGCTATTGCCTACGTAAACTCCACAGGTAATTTATGCACTCCGCCTCTAAATTGCTGCTAAGTTGACCAGCGAAAACAAATTCTCACACAAGAAACACATTCTCCACGCACACAACGCCTTTTTTTTTTGTTTGGAATGTGTTTTTTTTACTAAAACGTATAAAGAGTAACTAGATCGTAAATTTTAAAGTACTCTAAAACATTTCCCACTTCCAACGTACGTGGCTTTTTCGCTAAAAAATGTAATTTATTTTTAAACGTGTTATACCTAGTGTATAATTTACGAAAAGCAAGAAGCGGGGAGTGGGCAGAGAATATGGATGTGGTCGCGTGGTTCATCGGAACAGTCTCTAATAATTCTCGTGGGACAGAAACCAACAGAAGAAACATGGCTGTTCGAAGCGGCTTATTGAAAACAACTGCACTGCGATGGTTCCGCAAATTGCCTCCTGGGTGCTTGTCGGTCATTGTTGTTCTTTAAATCAAAGTTAATGGCGATATGTCACTTTAATTGTTGAGCAAACATTTTCGTTTCGAGTAAGAAAATATTCTCTTATCAGCATTTGATTACTTTATGTTAATAATATTATTTAGTCTGTAGACCAGCCGTGGCGAGAACGTGACTCGCGAGACATTGTGGCTCGCAGTGACAGCTGTGCATTTCTCTTGCTTCTAACCTCTGCCAACCCCCACCCTCTCACTCATTGGAGTCAAACTCCGTTCCATTTGTATTTGTCTCTGACCTGCGAGTGACATATGTCTCTCTCGAAACCATGTACGAAAGTTCCAAGTAGGATGGGAGGACGCATTTTTTTGCTGTCAATATGATGAGAATATTAAATGTATGATTTGTTCACAAGTATTACGAGGAAAACGGTTGTATAACATAAAACGGCATTTTACTACATGTTACTGATGAAACATTAAAAGGTTAAGTGTTATTGTTGTTATCATCATCATCATCATCATCATCATCATCATCATCATCATCATCATCATCTCTTTACGTCGACCCTTTTTCAGCAGATGTACGAATAATGCGGTTAGCTCTTCAATTTGAACTCACTGATTTACTATGTGATGTCAAATGAAAGCTAGATGTAAGGACTTGACAAATGTTGAACTTTCAAATCTTTGTCAAAAAATAAATATCCGAAGCTTCGTTCTTTCGCTTGCTCTGTTGAAGCCATGTTCGCTACAACTTACGTTTGTGAAAAATTATTTTCAACAATTAAAATAGTAAAAACCAAATTTAGATCACAACTGACAGACAAATACCTTCGTGATCAACTACGACTGGCAGTAAGTGACATAATTCCTGATTTTGAAACTTTGTCGCAGAGACATTCTGAAGACAGTTAATTTTAGGTTGTGATATTGTTCATTTCTTTTTTCGTTAAACGTACTAAACATTAGTTTGTAGCCTTGTAGTGTATAAAATTATATTTAAGTGCTTGACGTAAGGAAAATGAAAATCCGTTAATAAGTCAGACAGTTGCTTCACTTCACTTCCCTCCATAGGTGCAGGTTACACAGTGGCTCGGCGCACGATCACATTTTCGCCACGGCTGCTCTGGAACGATGCGATTGCAAATGAAAACAGCGACTAGTGAAAAATCAACAAATCGTAGACGCTCCGGGCAAAATGGTAACCAACGATTATCGTTCAACGTTTCATCGTTCAGCAATAATTGTTGAACGATCATCGCAATAGTCGCACCGAGGAAAACGTACCTTAAGGACTGCTAATATCTGGAGTTGCAAGTGTATGACATACATGTCTTGTACAGGAGCAAACTTAATAAACCTGCGAGCGTTGCAGGTAATACAATTCTGTTTTTAATCTTGTACCGAAGCTGAAGCACTGTAGGCCATGGTTTATGACTAAAATATAAGCCTTGTTGCAAGATCTAAATAAAGAACAACCAAGTTGACCCGCTACGTCACTTCTACCCACACCTGACTCCTGGGGATTGCGCTCTCTGCCTTATTGCCTTACAACTCGACGACGAAGATCCTCCAGATAATTATTCCCTGATTTTGGGAACAACCTGGTTTAGAGGAAGGCTTGTTTAGGAAAAGTCTTCTTGCGGGAACTGAACACAATTAAAGTCGCTGAATTTTAATATCAGAAGCGACGCCGTGAAATGAAATATGCTGTAGACGAGGCTGCCGTGAAAGTTAGTCAATTTCCAAGTACTAAATTAATAACAGGGCCGAAATAAAGTATCTTACAATGGAGCGTCACTACGGAAATGTATCCTTTGTGTGTCTGAGGCGTCTCAGCAGCTTTCCGAAATGGAATTGCATATTAAACAATGAGACAAAGATGGATCGCAAACTGCTTCAGAGACGCAGACTGGAACTAAACCTAACTTCTGATTAAAGGCATTGACTTGTTTTTCAATCGTCACAGTTGCATTTGAATAGATTTCAGACATTCTGTAGTGAGGATGAAGATCTTGTCTACAGCAAATTTATTTCAACCTGGCTGATACGTACGAAATTGTGAAAACTGTAGAGGAATTAGTTTGCTAAACGCAGCCTATAAAATGTACTCCTCTATTCTGAAAAAGAGGTTAACTGCTCACTATCCAATTTTCGTTCTGCAATAGTAATATGCGTTACAAGAGCGGTATGTTGAAGTTTTCATGTTCGAGGAAAAGTTTGAAAAAGCGAAACGTAGTTGAGCTTTTTTAATTTCCGAGAATTGAAAGAAAACATACAGCTCGTGTATCGTACATTATTTTGTGCGAAGATCGTTTATTACATACCTGAAAGAGGAATTTCTAATTAGTTGTAATAAAATCTCCATCTTGTTTCTGTTCAATGACGGCAAATTTGCAAAACAAAAATATCTATCTTCAACATTGTTGCTTTAAAATGTTTTCTGTGTTTACTATATTCCAGCAGGCCGTGATATACGTCTGTCTTTTTTTTTCCCCCAGTCTATGATGAGTCCGGAATCTTGTTGATTTTTTCACGGCTTCCTTAATGTTACTTGCATCACGAATGCAGTAACTTTAGTGGAGTTGTAGAGTTTACTTAATTTTTGCAAATATTTAAAAACAATAATTAACAGTGCAATTTAGGTGAAATTGCAGTGGTAAGTTTCCAATTTATAATTATTACTATATTGAACGTCTCTAAAAATAATATGTTAAAAGCCTAAAGCAGTAAAATCAATATGTCACTTAGGCGGTAAGAAGAGGGAAATTGTTGTGTGTGTTAGGTTGGGAATACTGAATGTGGAATTTTAGACTTTCCGCGGATTGGTTTTGTGCGGAAACCAAGCAAATACGCACGATCTCGCACAAAAGAATTTTACAATGTTGCTTCTGTTCGGATTAAATTTATGCACGTATAAAGGACAAAACTAAAATGACTGAGCATATTGGGAATTAAATCAATAACACGCTATGATATGTTTAGTACGGTATGCGGCAAAACAAACGACACTGAAATTATCGCTCATCTGCTGTCCACGTTTCCCTAGCAACGAAGTATTCATTTATTGTATGTAATAGTTTGACATACGAGTATTGTGAATTCAGTGTTGTGTTGATATATGCAATTATGATTCTCACAACAGAGGAGAAAGTGTTCATCGTGTAACATTATTTTCGGTCATACGGAGTAGGACGTCAGAATGGTCCAAGTTTGCTTTACGTTGAGGGGAGAGGATGGTATTTTTTGGTGAAAAATGAGTAAATTTAAAAAAAAAAAAAAAAAAAAATCTTTAAAATACCCTTTGATATGTGTGGAATGCATAGCATAACATTTTGTGGGTATTTGTGCCCTTATCGGATGTTGAGACGTCATTTTTAAACTTCCTGCGTTATGGATTTTTGAATCATTCGCCCAATTTTATTGTTGTTTCCGGTAAATTAAATTTTCAAAAAAAATTTTTTTTTGTTAAAATACCCTCTGATATGTGTGGAATGCATTTCATAACATTTTGTGGGTATTTGTGCCCTTATGGGATGTTGAGACGTCACTTTTAAACTTCCTGCGTTATGGATTTTTAAATCATTCGCCCAATTTTATTGTTGTTTCCGGTAAATTAAATTTTCAAAAAAAAAAAATTTTTTTTCGTTAAAATACCCTTTGATATGTGTGGAATGCATTGCATAACATTTTGTGGGTATTTGTGCCCTTATGGGATGTTGAGACGTCACTTTTAAACTTCCTGTGCTATGTATTTTTAAATCACACGCCAGCTTTTATCGGTTTCCAGTAACTTAATTTTTTTTGCTACATTGCCAGACAAAAATGGATATAATTTCTGAACTATTAAAGATACATGCATGAAATTTAGAACACACATTGTTTAGACTATTAGGAAACTTTTCTCTGTAACAGAATTTTGTTAATTGATTTCATTTTAAAAATACATCCGTTTGTTTGCAAGAAAGGAAATCAGAAAATTGTTATTAAATTTTAATTGTTTATTTTACAAACGTAGGGACTAATATCAAAATTCTGTTACAGACAATTTGTAGGACATGCTTTTGCAAATACATTGCAAAAAACTGTTTGAATCTATCTTTAAAAACGGTTTAGATATATTGTTTTAGTACAATTCTGCATTGAGTACATTTTTTTCAAATTTGGGCCTCCAAATAAATTTTTTTTTCAAAATATTTTTATTTGGTTGAGTTGTCACAGCTATGAGCTCTCTACATACAAAAATTAATATTTTACACCAAATAGGAAAAAAGTTGAAAAAAAAAAAATACCATCCTCTCCCCTTAAAAACAGTAAGAGGAGCGATTTAATAAGGAGGCACCAAATAACAGAACAATGTTAGTTGTAGTTGACAAATTCTGTCATACGGGATCAGTCTTATATCAACGAAAGGGCGCCCAAGAACCATCATCACAAACGAGAATCATTGACGACTTCTCCAACAGGTGTTACAGCCCCCAAAGCATAGTCTACGACGAACATCGCTGAAACTTGGTTTGAGCGACAGGGCTGTTCGACGAATTTTTAAGATCTGGGTCTAGCAGAAAGGGGTGAGCGAGCCCGATTACAGCCGAGTGTTGTTCATGACGTATCAGGATCCAGATTTATTCTGCAACATCTGGTTTTCAAATAAAAACCATATTCATCTTGATGGCTACATCAACCGACAACCGTCTCGTTTTTAGGGTTTGAACGGCCTGATGTCGTTATACAGAAAACACTGCACAGTGCGCGATTCACTGTTTGATACACCATGTCCGGTCATGGAATACTGGGCCCTTATTTCGTCGAGGGTGCTGCACAGAATTCAAAAGCAGTAAACCACGTACTCTACAGAGACCTTATTAACTTACTACTCCATTCGTGCGAGATTTGCGCCGTTTTTGGTCGCACCAGAAATTTACCCCCTCCAACGACAGTGGATGGGCCCACACCTGTGAAGTAAGCGCATCTGTCCGCGAAACCAGGTTGTCCGGGTTTGATTCCCGGTCGGAACAAGTTATCTGGTTGTCCAGGTTTTTCTCGGAGTTTTTCCTCAACTCAATATGAGCAAATGCAGGGTAACTTTCGGTGGTTGAGGTTTTTCCCGGGGTTTTTCCTCAGCTCAATATGAGCGAATACTGGGTAACTTTCGGTGGTTGAGGTTTTTCCCGGAGGTTTTCCTCAACTCAGTATGAGCGAATACTGGGTAACTTTCGGTGGTTGAGGTTTTTCCCGGTTTTTTTCAACCCAATACGAGCAAATGCTGGGTAACTTTCGGTGGTTGAGGTTTTTCCCGGGGTTTTTCCTCAACTCAATATGAGCAAATACTGGGTAACTTTCGATGGTTGAGGATTTTCTCGGGGTTTTCCTCAACCCAATACGAGCAAATGCTGGGTAACTTTCGGTGGTTGAGGTTTTTTCCTTTTTTTCAACCCAATACGAGCAAATGCTGGGTAACTTTCGGTGATTGAGGTTTTTCCCGTTTTTTTTCAACCCAATACGAGCAAATGCTGGGTAACTTTCGGTGGTTGAGTTTTTCCCGGTTTTTTCAACCCAATACGAGCAAATGCTGGGTAACTTTCGGTGGTTGAGGTTTTTCCCGGGGTTTTTCCTCAGCTCAATATGAGCGAATACTGGATAACTTTCGGTGATTGAGGTTTTTCCCGGAGGTTTTCCTCAACTCAGTATGAGCGAATACTGGGTAACTTTCGGTGGTTGAGGTTTTTCCCGGTTTTTTTCAACCCAATACGAGCAAATGCTGGGTAACTTTCGGTGGTTGAGGTTTTTCCCGGGGTTTTTCCTCAACTCAATATGAGCAAATACTGGGTAACTTTCGATGGTTGAGGATTTTCTCGAGGTTTTCCTCAACCCAATACGAGCAAATGCTGGGTAACTTTCGGTGGTTGAGGTTTTTTCCTTTTTTTCAACCCAATACGAGCAAATGCTGGGTAACTTTCGGTGATTGAGGTTTTTCCCGTTTTTTTTCAACCCAATACGAGCAAATGCTGGGTAACTTTCGGTGGTTGAGTTTTTCCCGGTTTTTTCAACCCAATACGAGCAAATGCTGGGTAACTTTCGGTGGTTGAGGTTTTTCCCGGTTTTTTTCAACCCAATACGAGCAAATGCTGGGTAACTTTCGGTGGTTGAGGTTTTTCCCGGGGTTTTTCCTCAACTCAATATGAGCAAATACTGGGTAACTTTCGATGGTTGAGGATTTTCTCGGGGTTTTCCTCAACCCAATACGAGCAAATGCTGGGTAACTTTCGGTGTTTGAGGTTTTTCCCGGTTTTTTTCAACCCAATACGAGCAAATGTTGGGTAACTTTCGGTGATTGAGGTTTTTCCCGTTTTTTTCAACCCAATACGAGCAAATGCTGGGTAACTTTCGGTGGTTGAGGTTTTTCCCGGTTTTTTCAACCCAATACGAGCAAATGCTGGGTAACTTTCGGTGGTTGAGGTTTTTCCCGGTTTTTTCAACCCAATACGAGCAAATGCTGGGTAAGTTTCGATGGTTGAGGATTTTCTCGGGGTTTTCCTCAACCCAATACGAGCAAATGCTGGGTAACTTTCGGTGGTTGAGGTTTTTTCCTTTTTTTCAACCCAATACGAGCAAATGCTGGGTAACTTTCGGTGGTTGAGGTTTTTCCCGTTTTTTTTCCAACCCAATACGAGCAAATTCTGGGTAACTTTCGGTGGTTGAGGTTTTTCCCGGTTTTTTTCAACCCAATACGAGCAAATGCTGGGTAACGTTCGGTGGTTGAGGTTTTTCCCGTTTTTTTTCAACCCAATACGAGTAAATGCTGGGTAACGTTCGGTGGTTGAGGTTTTTCCCGTTTTTTTTCAACCCAATACGAGCAAATGCTGGGTAACTTTCGGTGGTTGAGGTTTTTCCCGGTTTTTTCAACCCAATACGAGCAAATGCTGGGTATCTTTCGGTGGTTGAGGTTTTTCCCGGTTTTTTTCAACCCAATACGAGCAAATGCTGGGTAACTTTCGGTGGTTGAGGTTTTTCCCGGGGTTTTTCCTCAACTCAATATGAGCAAATACTGGGTAACTTTCGATGGTTGAGGATTTTCTCGGGGTTTTCCTCAACCCAATACGAGCAAATGCTGGGTAACTTTCGGTGTTTGAGGTTTTTCCCGGTTTTTTTCAACCCAATACGAGCAAATGCTGGGTAACTTTCGGTGATTGAGGTTTTTCCCGTTTTTTCAACCCAATACGAGCAAATGCTGGGTAACTTTCGGTGGTTGAGGTTTTTCCCGGTTTTTTCAACCCAATACGAGCAAATGCTGGGTAACTTTCGGTGGTTGAGGTTTTTCCCGGTTTTTTCAACCCAATACGAGCAAATGCTGGGTAAGTTTCGATGGTTGAGGATTTTCTCGGGGTTTTCCTCAACCCAATACGAGCAAATGCTGGGTAACTTTCGGTGGTTGAGGTTTTTTCCTTTTTTTCAACCCAATACGAGCAAATGCTGGGTAACTTTCGGTGGTTGAGGTTTTTCCCGTTTTTTTTCCAACCCAATACGCGCAAATTCTGGGTAACTTTCGGTGGTTGAGGTTTTTCCCGGTTTTTTTCAACCCAATACGAGCAAATGCTGGGTAACGTTCGGTGGTTGAGGTTTTTCCCGTTTTTTTTTTCAACCCAATACGAGCAAATGCTGGGTAACTTTCGGTGGTTGAGGTTTTTTCCTTTTTTTCAACCCAATACGAGCAAATGCTGGGTAACTTTCAGTGGTTGAGGTTTTTTCCTTTTTTTCAACGCAATACGAGCAAATGCTGGGTAACTTTCGGTGGTTGAGGTTTTTCCCGTTTTTTTTTTCAACCAATACGAGCAAATGCTGGGTAACTTTCGGTGGTTGAGGTTTTTTCCTTTTTTTCAACCCAATACGAGCAAATGCTGGGTAACTTTCGGTGGTTGAGGTTTTTCCCGGTTTTTTTCAACCCAATAATAGCAAATGCTGGGTAACTTTCGGTGGCTGAGGTTTTTCCCGGGGTTTTTCCTCAACTCAATATGAGCAAATACTGGGTAACTTTCGATGGTTGAGGATTTTCTCGGGGTTTTCCTCAACCCAATACGAGCAAATGCTGGGTAACTTTCGGTGGTTGAGGTTTTTCCCGTTTTTTTCAACCCAATACGAGCAAATGCTGGGTAACTTTCGGTGGTTGAGGTTGTTCCCGTTTTTTTTTTCAACCCAATACGAGCAAATGCTGGGTAACTTTCGGTGGTTGAGGTTTTTTCCTTTTTTTCAACCCAATACGAGCAAATGCTGGGTAACTTTCGGTGGTTGAGGTTTTTCCCGGAGATTTTCCTCAACTCAATATGAGCAAATACTGGGTAACTTTCGGTGCTGGACTCATTTCACCGACATTATCACCTTCATCTCATTGAGACGCTAAATAACCTGAGATGTTGATAAAGCGTAAAATAATCTACTAAAAAGAAAAGACAATGGATGCAGCAAGATGTAGCTACAGCCCAGTCACTTGCCCTTATGCTACGACACTGGAGATCGTCTAATTTCTCGTGGAACTCCATTCCCGTACCCTTCCTGCTTCCCGGATCTCACGGCCCCAGATGCTTACATATGGAGCATGTTGAAAGAATCAGTTTTCATGACAGATGGCCCAACTACAAATATCCCCGAATTACGCGAGAAGATCACGTCATTTTTCTGTTCTTACAGTAACTTTTGTTCATCAACATGTTCAATATTCAGAAACGTTATGAACAATGTGTGGCACGTGATGGTACACATTTTGAACATATACTGTACCAACGAAATTAAATAACATTTCAGTGTCGTTTGTTTTGCCGCATATTATATAAAACAAATTCTATCTCGAAAGGGAAGCAAAAACGAGCAAAATTGTATTAAACTTTTTTGTTTTAAATATCTCAAAGAATGGCCCCCTAAAGTTAATGACATTACTTACGATTCACCCTGTATATTAAGCGTCCCAATTTTTATTTCCAATGGACCTGTAGCTAGATTCTCAGAAAAAAATAATGTTGCGATGTAGTAAAATTGTACTAGCAAGATACACTTGATTGTACTTGTCACTATCTCTGTCATTAGAGAGTTCTTGAAATTTATATTTTCCCCGCATTCATAAAATATTTTGATATGATACCTCTTGCACAAAAGGGGAGATCTATAACTGAAACTTGATTAATATATTTCAGTATTATTTGTATTTATCCTGGTAATAATGAACAGTTTGACTCGTAGACATTTTGTTAACTTCCCATGATTGTATGAGAAGATTCGAGGAGAACGGCAGTTACGTAGACCTTCGTCCCCCCCCCCCCCAATACCAATAATGCACAACACAATGTCAATACGGCGGTTGCTGTCGTCTGCGATACATCGAACTTTTCTGTTGATTTTCGAGTTTCGTTATTTTTTTTTCTGATTATTATATGCTTATTTAAGTTGTGTTAACTCTCGCTAGCGGTTTTATATTTTATTTTATCCGTCTTAGTATTTATTTTATTATTATTGTTAACATTTTGTTTTATTATTATTATTATTATTATTATTATTATTATTAATTTGTATTACTGTCTTTGTATTATCTCCGTCACGGTTATTATTATTATTATTATTATTATTATTATTATTATTAATATTATTATCGTTACTTTTATTTATATCATCAACATTATTATTGATATCTGTAAAATGTATGTAGACTACTGGACTGTACCCGAGCACAAGCATATTCTCATTTCGGGTATCTATTGATCTGATTATAATGTGATAAATGAATCTATAAAGATGCTGGGTATGCATTTAGATCCTAAACTAAGGTGGAATAGCCATGTCAGTTATGTATGTAAAATAATTTCTAGAGTAATTTATCTCTTGAGAAGTATCATGTACAAGACTCCCAAACATTATTTAAAACAAGTTTACTCTGCACTATTTGAAAGTGTTATTAGATATGGATTACTTTTATATGGAAATAGTTCGGACCTTCCAAACATTTTGTTACTGCAAAAAAAGGCAGTTCGTATTATAACAATGTCACCACCCAGACTATCATGTAGATCTCTTTTCAAAAATGAATATTATGACAGTCTAAAAGCTATATATTTTTTAACTTTTAATGTATGTAAACAAGAATATTACTAATTATGCAAGTATAGTAGATCTGCATCGCTATGTAACAAGAAATAATGATCAATTAAATGTATCACATGTCAGGTTGGAAAAAACACAATCGAGCTATGTAATTACTGCAATAAAAGTATATAATAAGATACCAACAAATATAAAGGCACTTAATAAAACACAATTTAAATTTCAGATTAAGAGATGGCTACAAAATAATCCCTTTTTTTTTAATGAATTTTTTGAAAATGATGTAGTATTTTAGTTAAATTTTATTATTTTTTACTCTTTTAATATTTTAAATATTGACGCATTGTTTTTTATATTATCACATTGACGAGGCCTCTTGTATTCTTGTACCTTCAGGCAAATAAAGAATATGAATATGAATATGAATATGAATATGTACCATTTGAATTGTAAATTGTGAATAATTTTGAATTTGAATTTGAATTTGAAAGAGGTACTCATGCCCTCCCCCACCTAGCAATTGACTTAAACTACAGTGTGCCTGGTACTTTATTATTATTATTATTATTATTATTATTATTATTATTATTATTATGATCATCATAATTATCCACTGCTTCTATTTATTGGAAGAGTGCCAAGACTTCTTTAGTCGCTGCAGTTGTAAGTGGGTCATAAACGTCTGATATTTAATATACTGGCGACCCACATTTAACCCTTTCCGCACAGTAGGCCACCACCATTCATCATCGATTTTTTTTATTCTCCCCCCCCTCTCCATCTTTCTTGTTGCTCGTTCCTCACAGCAAAAACTATTTTTGATGCTACATCGTCAAAAAAGCATTGTCTGACGTAGCGCCAGAAGATGTGCATTCCACCCGTTCGAGGATGCAAGAAGTCTGGGTATCATCCCCTCCACAATCACAACCCTAGGGGCATTATTTTCCACTCGCAGGCAACACCATCACCCAAGCCCTTGTTGGAATTTACGATCTTTCGTTTTCTTCCAATTCTTATTTCTGTTTTCTATTGTATACAGTACTTATCCTTTCTGTTTATTCTTTGAAAAGCTTCTATATCCCCACCAGCAAGAATAAAAACAGAGCGTTGTCAGACCCAAAATTAATCTTGTGGCCAGCCCCGCCTGATACAGCGTTGTGCCCTTGTGACGGCGGCCATTGTTCACACACGCGTTGTAGTACAGGGGGCTTTGAAATAAATCGAACAGTCCAGCCACTGTATCTGCTTAAAGTCTTGCCTTGAATGTCGGTATGTATTCAAATTTTAAAGAATTGTTTCCTGTGAGTTGTTACAAGAGTATGATATAATTAATAACTACTTTAACTTTTTGTTTAATTAGCAACTTCATTAAATTGTGTAGAAGTTAATAAACACAGATTTAGTCATTTATTTACTCATTTATTTATTTACTTATTTAATTACTCATTATTTTCAGTTATTTATTTCATTACTAATTTATTTGTTTATGTAATTAATCATTTCTTTATTTACTCATATATTTCTTTCTTTATTTATTTAATAATTTATGTTCTTATTCACTCATTTATTTGTTATTTATTCACTAATTTATTTATTGACCCATTTATTCATTTACTTAATTGTTTAATTACTAATTAATTATTTGTCTATTTAGTCATTTATTTCTTTAGTTATTTATTAAATTACTCACTTATTTATTTTCTTATTTATTTGCTTATTCAGTCATTTATTTAATTATTAATTAATTTATTTACTTATTTATTTAGTCATTTATTTATTCATTTATTTAGTTTATTTACTTATTTATTTACTGATTTATGTATTTACTCATTTATTTATTCTCTTATTTATTTATTCCCTTATTTATTTATTTATTTATTTATTTATTTATTTATTTATTTATTTATTTATTTATTAGCCGTACCCGTGCGCTCCGCTGCACCCGTTAGAAATAAATATAAAGTAATTACATAATTAAAATAGGACGTTTGATCCAGGGAACATTCGTGTTTGATAGAAGGACAATTTAAATTGTAAAAAAAAATTAAAATGCGATCATTTGATCCAGTCATAAAAATTATTTTAGGAAATACAGGAAACGAATGTCTATCAAGTTTTCTGTGCATAAGAATCTATTTTAATCTTACTTGTCCTCGATTCACTCAGAAGTTACTGTAATAACATTATAGCATTATGTCCATCTAGAGAAACTACACTTTCCAATGATGAATTAATAATTAATTATACAAATCGGTTAATTTAGCTTCCGATATTACTTCATACAAACACAGAAACATTATCTGTAGGCTATCTTTCATATTTTTCGATTGTTGTTGTCCAAAGCCCCTTATAGACAAAGTCATTTGTTTTTTATTTCATTACACCGCCTTACATGGTGTTATTATTGTAATTTTGAAACTCATTTATCTCATTAAATATCAATCCTATCAAAATTTTGCATGGAATAAAACTTATCGGAAAGTATTCTTAAATAAACTTCTGTTATGTAATATTTTTCATGAAAATTAATAATATGGGAGATATTTCGATTTATTTAATTTAAGCCCCCTTATAACCCCCTTTTAAATAAAATATTTTGAATCCATATAGCCTAAAATCTAAGTTACAACGAACTTAATTTATATTCCAATTTTCATATAAATCGGTTCAGCC
This sequence comes from Periplaneta americana, assembly GCF_040183065.1. Classification (NCBI taxonomy): domain Eukaryota; kingdom Metazoa; phylum Arthropoda; class Insecta; order Blattodea; family Blattidae; genus Periplaneta; species Periplaneta americana. The sequence goes on along the minus strand of NC_091119.1, from coordinate 207,195,918 downwards.
ATTATCACGTGAAAAGGTAACAAACTTACAGACAGACATAATTTTCAAAAAAGCGATTTTCGGTTTCAGGGCGGTTAATTATATATGTTAGGACCAATTATTTTTGGAAAATCGAAAATTACCAGAAAAATTTCGGCTACAGATTTATTATTAGTATAGATTTATTTGTATAATTTATTTAGTTTTATGAGTTTGGCCTGCTGCCACATGGAGTCTTGTAATGAGAATTCTCAGTCTTAAAACAACACAACAACCATACGCCCATACCGGCCACCCTACCATATTATATCCTGGCTTAGTTGCCTCATGAGTGATGCCCTATTGGTGTCATTTATGAGGTTCAAACCTGTCTTTGGACAGTTGACTAAACAAACATTTAAGCTACATAGACGATAATAGAAATCTTTAATTTCCAGCTCTGCAACTAAACTTGCCTACATAGCCTTGCAACATGTTCCGTTAGTTTCACGTTTGTTGGTAATGGCGATATAATACGGCATTAATAAAAGCAACACAAAACGATAGTCGTCTACTAATTGCCTTTCGTCCTTCCGCTGTTTTTACTCGTCGCTGTCTGCTAGCGATTCTTTCTCGGCGCGATAGTCTACTGTCACTTCTCTTGTGTATTCACGATTATGCCTCGAATCCATAGATGTAATAAAAAGAGAGGCGAAATGTCTGACTGCTGGAACCAGATGTGTGCGGGGCGAGGAAGAAATAGGAACACGTTCGGGTGAACGATGAGGGGAAAATAACAGGGCGAAGAAAAAATAGACTGTGAGACAAATTTGATGTTGGCAGTACATGACGGAAAAGGTTTCTTTTACTGGAGGGGTGGCAGTAGTGGTTTGGAAAGAAAGGGGTTAGGGAGGGCTAAGTTTAGCAAGTAGAATCACCCTCGTACTGCCTCACCCTCTTGCGGCGAATGTCGGCAGCAACACAAACCAACTGACGGGGAAACATGGCCGAATGCGCTAACCAGTCCAAGTGGAAATGTTGCGGGTTGCGTCTGCGAGCCTGCCTTGTTACACCCGTGCAGTGTAAAACAAGCACGAAGAACGTCGGACTGACACCAGTTATAAATCCTTGTAATAGTAATACAGCGGTTAACGTTTTCCCAGCCAATGCTGCTGCTTTTCTAAAAACGAAAATTCATTGAAAGCATGCAACTCACAAAACGGTACCAGTTTGACTACACTTGGGTTGCGACTGTTTCTTAAGAACCATACCTGTAGTAACATGGGTGGTGCGGGCCGTTTTTTAAGGGAAGGTTCAACACTGAAACGACCAAAAATGACATTTTGCACTTTAATTGAATTAAATTTGCCGCTTTCTTTTTTCTGAATCAGAATGTATCGTATGTTTTTCTGTGTACAGAACATAGCAACAAAAAATGATAGATAGATAGATAGATAGATAGATAGATAGATAGATAGATAGATAGATAGATAGACAGACAGACAGACAGACAGACAGACAGACAGACAGATAGATAGATAGATAAATAGATGAATTTAATGTCATTCAGCGACTTACAGCCATAGACAACATCAGAGTATATATATATATATATATATCATACGTGGCTACTACAATATGAATAAATGTAAAAATAAAATAAAAAATAAATATGCAATCACCAGATAATCACAAAAACAGGTTAAAAGTTTTAAAAGAAATAGTATAAAATTAGGTTAAAATGTACATATTTGTCAATTACATGATGTTAAAACAAATAGTATCTAAAACGTAATATTGCTAAAATCATTGACACTGTAGATTGGATTTGCCATCAATGTCCTTCTCACCATCCTTCTGAAAGTAAAATATGACGTGTTTCTTATATGCAATGGCAAAGATGTTTTCAAAGCCTGCTATTTTTAGTCTATTGTAGAATTTAGAGAATTAACAGATTACATATTTAACAGTTCATTAGAATGCAGTTCTTTGCCATAAATATGAATTTCGCATTCCTAAACTTCGATCTCTGTTTATTGCGGTCTTTGTTTGTAGTCGTAATTTTCCTTTGTTCTAGCCGTGTACCGCAGTGTGTGTTACACTGTTGCATGGAGCAGTGATGGCGCATACTTAAAAATATGCCCAAATGCCATCTTTTTCACTTAGACCCTTTGAATCTGAGTCCGGATCTTTAGCCCTTCGGTTAATGTTCCGCCCTTTAAGAGCAAAAGGCTTGATAGGCTATAGGCCTGTATGCTGAGGCACATTTGCGTGCTGCCCGGTCACGTGCTGCCCCCCTTCCAGTCAAATTCTGTGCACAAACCCATTACGTCATGTTGATCACAAATAAAAGCCATTTGAGCATTTGCCCGTGAAATCAGATTCTAGCAATTTGCGGGCTTTGCTCGTAGGACACGCATCTGTTCTATTGTAATGGCGCTCACATCACCAAATGAAGGAATCCCACGAGCAGAGCAGATCCTAGTTCTCCATGGCAACGTGTCTATCTCCTTGTTATTTCCTTTAATATCTTATTTACTAGTAGACTCTACGTAGTCGATATAAATATGTACATACAATTGACTATAACAAAACAACAAATTTGTTATAAAAATACTTACGGCTTTTAAGGAACCCGGAGGTTCATTGCCGCACTCACATAAGCCCGCCATTGGTCCCTATCCTGAGCAACATTAATCCAGTCCCTACCATCATATCCCACCTCCCTCAAATCCATTTTAATATTATTCTCCCATCTACGTCTCAGCCTCCCCAAAGGTCTTATTCCCTCCGGCCTCCCAACTAACACTCTATATGCATTTCTGAATTCGCCCATACGTGCTACATGCCCTGCCCATCTCAAACGTCTGGATTTTATGTTCCTAATAATGCCAGGTGAACAATACAATGCGTGCAGTTCTGCGTTGTGTAACTTTCTCCATTCTGCTGTAACTCCATCCCTCTTAGTCCCAAATATTTTCCTAAGAACCTTATTCTCAAACACCCTTAATCTTTGTTCCTCCCTCAAAGTGAGAGTCCAAGTTTCACAACCATACAGAACAACCGGTAATATAACTATTTTATAAATTCTAACTTTCAGATTTTTTGACAGCAGACTAGATGACAAAAGCTTCTCAACAGAATAATAACAGGCATTTCCGATATTTATTCTGCGTTTTATTTCCTCCCCAGTGTCATTTATATTTGTTGCTGTTGCTCCAAGATATTTGTATTTTTCCACCTCTTCGAAGGATAAATCCCCAATTTTTATAGTTCCATTTCGTACAATATTCTATACTGAAGCAATATTTCAATCACCAGCAGGGTTAGGAAGTTACCCGTATAAGTTAATTAGTAGGCTACACCATGTTTAATACGTGTAAAATGCGTAATTTGTCATAAATGTAATAAATTAAAAACATTACATAAACAAAGTGTTACTTTGTTACTCGAGTTTCCAGTCTATCAGCGTGCATACTTTATGTAATTCATTCAAGCTCTTTATATTAAGTTTTCATTTCTTCTATGCTTAGAAAGATACGCCGATACCACATAGAGTTTACGCGTGTTGTTTAGCTATTCGCCACGTCGATACAGATCCCAGAGTTCACTAGTCGTCAAAGGCTGACACAGTTTTCATCTTTTTGTCGTTCCGTTTCCATGGTTTCCCCGGTATTTCTGCCTTCATATCATTGTGTTAAAGGATAGTGTCTTTGTGCGTAATGCTGACTTTATCCCCTGACCGAAGTCGTCTTGTTCAGAGGCCAATATTAAAAGAGAAAACACAAAATTTGTTGTCCTTATGACAACTCTCTGTGGACATTTTCCCTGAAACAGAACCTAAACCTAAACGATATATGAATTTATAATTTACATAAATTACATATTATTTAAGAATTCGTTGAGTTTGTCACGTTATAACAATATTACTTATTTACTTACTTACTGGCTTTTAAGGAACCCGGAGGTTCATTGCCGCCCTCACATAAGCCCGCCATTGGTCCCTATCCTGAGCAAGATTAATCCAGTCTCTCTCATCGTATCCCACCTCCCTCAAATCCATTTTAATATTATCTTCCCATCTACGTCTCGGCCTCCCTAAAGGTGTATTTCCCTCCAGCCTCCCAACTAACACTCTATATGCATTTCTGGATTCGCTCATACGTGCTACATGCCCTGCTCATCTCAAACGTCTGGATTTAATGTTCCTAATTATGTCAGGTGAAGGATACAATGCGTGCAGCTCTGCGTTGTGTAACTTTCTCCATTCTCCTGTAACTTCATCCCTCTTAGCCCCAAATATTTTCCTAAGAACCTTATTCTCAAAAACTCTCAATCTCTGTTCCTCTCTCAAAGTGAGAGTCCAAGTTTCACAACCATAAACAACAATCGGTAATATAACTGTTTTATAAATTCTAACTTTCAGATTTTTTGATAGCAGACTGGATGACAAAAGCTCCTCAACCGAATAATAACAGGCATTTCCCATATTTATTATGTGTTTAATATAACAATATTGTACTAATAAATTTGAACTTAATTCAGTCTAAGCGCTTGTATGAAACTCACAAGCTGGCCTTCACTGTAATTCATGCGAAATGTGTTAGTTGAAAGTTGAAATTATCCCCACCGACCCGTGAGTCACAGTGGTGGCGTTAGCAGGCCCATCCTCAGTACGTAACATGTAATTTCGTTCACCGTTCGTTAAAAATAATCACATTTTTTTTTTAAGAATTACTACGTTCCATTGTACGGAGTACAAACAGAAACCAAATGCTGGATTTTCATACTTACTTACTTACAAATGGCTTTTAAGGAACCCGAAGATTCATTGCCGCCCTCACATAAGCCCGCCAGTGGTCCCTATCCTGTGCAAGATTAATCCAGTCTCTATCATCATACCCCACCTCCCTCAAATCCATTTTAATATTATCCTCCCATCTACGTCTCGGCCTCCCTAAAGGTCTTTTTACCTCCGGTCTCCCAACTAACACTCTATATGCATTTCTGAATTCTCCCATACGTGCTACATGCCCTGCCCATCTCAAACGTCTGGATTTAATGTTCCTAATTATGTCAGGTGAAAAATACAATGCGTGCAGTTCTGTATTGTGTAACTTTCTCCACTCTCCTGTAACTTCATCCCGCTTAGCCCCAAATATTTTCCTAAGCACCTTATTCTCAAACACCCTGAACCTATGTTCCTCTCTCAGAGTGAGAGTCCAAGTTTCACAACCATACAGAAGAACCGGTAATATAACTGTTTTATAAATTCTAACTTTCAGATTTTTGGACAGCAGACTGGATGATAAGAGCTTCTCAACCGAATAATAACACGCATTTCCCATATTTATTCTGCGTTTAATTTCCTCCCGAGTGTCATTTATATTTGTTACTGTTGCTCCCAGATATTTGAATTTTTCCACCTCTTCGAAGGATAAATCTCCAATTTTTATATTTCCATTTCGTACAATATTCTGGTCACGAGATATAATCATATACTTTGTCTTTTCGGGATTTACTTCCAAACCGATCGCTCTACTTGCTGGATTTTCATAGAGATACAAATTTCCAGATTCGTGATGCCAAAAGTGGTGAATATTGGCTGCACGTAGAATCTACAAACTGGATTAATCTTGCACAGGATAGGGACCGATGGCGGGCTTATGTGAGGGCGGCAATGAACTTTCGGGTTCCTTAAAAGCCATTTGTAAGTAAGTAATAAATACATTACATATTATATTGTCAATTTTACAATATGTCATGGGTTAAGCCGAAGATGCGCAACCTGACAGGTGTTCAAAAAGCAATTCTATGAACTAGACTGTGATTTTTTAATCTAAATTTGAATTTTGATATTACACGTAGTTCTGAGTTCTGCTTAGTTTAATTTAATCCCCTTCAGTTATATTCAACCTAGGTTTTACTGTACGTAATTAAATTTGCACAAACTTAAATAGAATACTTGGTTTTATCGTCCATGTTGTTCCGAAAAAAAGATAATATTAGTAGTATTGCAATATGAATAGAAATGTGTCCGCGAGGAGGCCGCAGATTTTGTCTGACTTCATAACCCGATCCGAGCTCCTCGTTTGTTCTGCCACTTTCTCTTCAATCCTCTTCACTCTGCTCAGGGCCATTGACGTAAATGACCGCCGCGCCGCTTGTCTGAGACGGCGTGGAGCGGGCGATTGTGTGAAAGGCGGTGCACAGTAACACGAGTCAGTGCAACGTAAGCGAAGCAGACTTGTATGTTATCGGAATAGCTATAAAGATAAGAGGAGACAGCGAAATTAAAAGATGCATTTTGATAACTTGTAAATATTAATAGACGGGCTATTCCATCTCAAATCGACCGAAATATAGAGAAAATTGACCCTGCAATTTTTAAATACAATGAAACTTTTCCTGTCCGTACACAACTGTAATAATATAATGCTTTGTGCAAAGTTTGAGGCATCAGAACTTAATACTGTTTAAATTTGCATGGGTAGACATAACGGCTCGGTTAGAAAAGCCAACGTACTATGGTAGGAACGATCATGATTTTAAAATCAAAAGTAGGAAACAGAAAACGGATGTAGGTAAATTCTCATTTTTAAATAGAACTATAAATGATTGGAATGACCTACCTGCAGCGGTCTTTGAGGGCTGTCCTTCCTTAAGGAGATTCAAGAATAATTTAAAAAGTTGTGTATAAAGTGCAAATTAAAATTAAGGTGACATTCAACATTTAATTTTTTAAGGTGACATGTATTTATCTAGGCTGACGAGTTTACTTCCTTGGTTTGAATTGTAAATTATTTAAAAATAGCGTGTAAGAAGGCCTTAGACTAGAAATGTTTAGTTTAAATGTAGTTCTGTTTATAAGTATGCATAAGGATGTAATTATTTGACTTATTTGAACTGTTGTATCAGTGAAGCGAGGTGAGTCAGTGAAGTTATGGTTTTACAGTGCAGTGAACAGTTCCGATCAGTGATAATTTATAGCGTCAATGAAATGTGTTCTATAGTGTCAGTGAAATGTGTTACAGAGTGTCAGTGAAATGTGTGCTAAAGTGTCAGTGAAATGCGTCATAGTGCCACTACAGGGAATGAGATGAGAGTAAAGTGAAAGACTATTGAAACTTATGTAGGACCTATACATAATTATGTAGGTTGTGTTGTAAAATTAGGTGTTTTATTTTATGTTTTATTATTATTGTGTTAAATTGTATTGTGTATTCTTATTGTATTGTGTATAAAATTGTATATGTGTTGTAAATTGTATTATGTTTTGTAAATTTTATTGTGTATTGCTTATCATTTTATTGTGTATTGTTAATATTGTATATACCACTGCCACCGGGTGCTTGCCCTCTTGCAGTGTAAATAAATACATACATACAAATTAAAACTATTTAAATTTATCGTATTTTCATGAAATTAGCAACTTTAAACTGTTGTATCTCGAAACCCTTTCACCCAATGATCAAAATCATGGTTTATTTTAATGCTGAGAAATTAAAGTTTATATTGACATATAAACAGATTTTCTTACTTTTTATGGAAATGGAGAAATTTAGATTTTTCTTTATTAAGACGCCTTTGACCACGAAAAAATATTTTTAAAATATATGGTTAGATTCCGCATTGAAAGTACAAATAAACACATATTTTTACTGGTGGTATGTTGATAAGAAAGTATTGAAAATATGAAATAAAGAAAATAAATAGTACCCGCGTGAACTAACCAGCTGACTGTACGCAGTCCAGGCATGCAAGGCCAGGAGGCAAACACGTGATGTTTCGTCTAGTAGCGCATAACTGGGCTAGCTTTATCACACGTTTTCATAAACACAGGACTAAAATGACGCCCAATGCTCGCTTATCTTCAGCTCTCGGCCAGTGCGTGGGGTACTGCGCCGTTCAAGTCTAGGCGTGTGAAAATAATCTATTTAATACCCTCGAAACTTATTGCCGAGCCACTAAGCAAATAATGCCGAATCCCTCTTATTAATGCCAGGTTTTTTTCTCAATATTTTTTACATTTTTACAAATGGCCAAAAAGCCTAAAAGCAAGTAAGATCAGATTATCTGTCTCTCTGTATACAATAAAAATAAGGATTACTTCTTAACATAACCTACCAAATGTCAGCTTCAAAATAAGCTCTCGTTCAATGTTCTGCAGTAAATGGTTCCAGAGTTCTGAGCGCTGAAAGAAGCTTGGTTTTATAAAATACGCTAAATTTGTCGCTCAATAATACGAAAACCGTTTGACTTTCGATAGTATATTTTTGAAAATGCACTGTCCTCAGCACCTTGTATAAATAGGGAAAAAATTATAGCATTAAAAAGTTGCGAGATTTTTTACTGATCGATTTCATATGGAATAGCCCAGACAGACAGTGAAACTTAAGAGATGTGATTATGCAATCAGATCCCATGTAAATAATACGATCCACTGAAACACATGAGTATGTCTACTATCGGCCAAGTTCAAGCTTTGGTTGCGTCGATGCCAGTCATGAGTTCATATCCCGTGTGCAGGATGGAAGCTGATCGATTGTTTATAAAGTTGCGACAGGATTGAAATGTGTATTGTTCGTTACGTGTGAAATAATATCCTCCAGGGGAGAAATTAATTTCAATTATACATGAAGACAGAATTTGAAATGAAAGATGATACTGCAGACAAAAGAATTAAGGGACGTTAGTAGTGATATGAAGAAGTGGAGGGGTTATTTGTAATATGGAGACGAAATAAGAGCTACTAGTGTTATTTTTCGTTAATTCTATCTTACTGATTCAATGTTAATCAACATATAAAAACGGGTCAACAATAAAATTTAATTTAAAACTGAAACTAAAAAAAAAAAAAGGAAAAAAAAAAAAAGAAAACATATTTCTCATTTTGGAGATAGTATCTTTAAAATATATGTATATTTTTGGATTCTTTTTATTTTTATTTTTTTGAACTGATTTGACGGGGGCAAAAATTGTAGAATATTACAGAATTTGTTACCCCAGAAGTTTCAGATGAAAATAAATGAAGAGTCCACTGCAAGAATGATGGATGTCACTTTCTTGTCGAAAATGAACCAAGACTGTCAATGCATAGCTTAAGACATATAGAATGTACATAGAGAGTTATATGGCATTAACACTGATAGTCATTATCCAGTAATGATCGGAAAATCACAGTTTAGCTTTGAGCTCTAAGCATTTCAAACTTTCAATTGCTTCTCCTGAAAAAATGTGTTCCAAATGACATCCATCATTCTTGCAGTGGACTCTTCAATTGCAAACGAGACGAAGACCATGGCTATCGGATGAAAAAATAAGTAAGGTAAATGTGTGAATTCGAAATGAGGCACTGGAATATATGGACAATTTTAAATACTTTATGTGTACTATAAGCAGTAACATGAGCTGCTGCCAGGAAGTCAAAAGGAGGATAGCAATGGCAAAGGAAGATTTTAATAGAAAAAGGAGCATCTTCTGCAAACCTCTGGAAAAAGAACTAAGGAAGAGACTAGTGAAATGCTTTGTATGGAGTGTGGCACTGTGTGGGGCAGAAATATTGACATTACGACGAAGTGAAGAGAAGCGAATAGAAGCATTTGAAATGTGGATATGGAGAAGAATGGAGCGTGTGAAATGGACAGACAGAATAAGAAACGAAGGTGTGTTGGAAAGATTGGGTGAAGAAAGAATTATGCTGAAACTGATCAGGAGGAGGAAAAGGAATTGGCTGGGTCACTGGCTGAGAAGAAACTGAGAAGTAAGAGTGTACTGGAAGGAATGGTAAACGGGAGAAAAGTTCGGGGCTGAAGAAGATATCGGATGATATAATATACAGCATATAGATTGTATACGGAAACAAAGAGGAAGGCAGAAAAGAGAGAAGATTGGAGAATTCTGGGTTTGCAGTGAAGGACCTGCCCCTGGGCGGAAAAGTGTGAATGAATATGTATGTAGCTAATGCCTATCCACTACACTTTACGTGATTCGGGTTCCGCTTATTGCGAATAGATGGCAGGACTGTAACTCATTTCATACTTGCACACCAAATCGGCTGTACATAATGTGTATCTGTGAATAGTTATGTCGTGTACTAGGGTGAGTGTGTGTAATATAAAATTCTTAAACTTACCGTTGCTTGTTGAAATGAAATGAAATGAAATGAAATGATTAGCCTAAAAAAAATGTCCCGTTAAGGGCAAAGGCCTCCTCCTATAGAGGGAGAGCTCTATTTGTCTCACGCGGTGAGCTACTCCGCGTAAGAGTGGAATTGTTCACTTGGTTCACATTCTGCACACTTTGGTATTGTTCGCTTGTTTCTGTCGCACTGGTTTTAGTCGCTATTCACTTGTCTTCTTATGTTTCTCCAGTCTTCCCTATGTCTTGCTCTGCTTGACCAATGGCTTCCTACTCGTTCACTGAAGAGGTCGGCCCATCTTCGTCTTGGTCTTCCGGGTGATCTCTTGCCAATGCGGGGATCCCATAGTGTGACTTTCTGCGTCCATCTTTCGTCTCTAAGTCGTGCAACATGGCCTCCCCACTTCCATTTGGTCTTGGTGGCTTGCAGTGCTGGATCTTTAATTGCTGCCATCTTTTGTAGCACTTCGTTTGGAACTCTGTCCCTCAGTGATAAGCCTAGTATCTTTCTCAGCATCTTTCTTTGGCATATTTGCAGACTGTTACGAAGTTTGGCAGTGAGAGACCATGTCTGCCACCCATATAACAGTACAGGAGTTACGCAGGTCTCCAATATTTCTACTCTGAGTTTCTTGCTGAGTGTTCCCTCCAGTACGATGAACTTGAGACTCCAGAATGCATTCCACGCGAGAGAAATCCTTCGTTTTATTTCCTTCTCTGTCTTCTGATGAAAGGAGACCAGCTGTCCTAGGTATACGTATTCAGATACGTATTGTAGTTCTGCACCATCAATTATTATGGGTGACTCCGGCCCGTTCGACATTACTTGTGTCTTGGTCATATTGCTTGTTACTATTATTAAATTAAGGCTGGTTCGCAATAAACCGGAAACGAGAATCGGAACGAAAACGAAAACGGTAAAATTGTTAAAATGTATACATTTAAATGTGAGCATTCACAATTAACGAAAAGCTTCCCGGAGCCCGGGATCGGGAACGGAGAGTTGGCCAAGTTTCAACTTTGGCGTTCACGTTTCCGATCACAGCCCACTAGATTCATTCTATTGCCATCTAAAAGCTATTTTGTCGTCGTATATTTTGTAGCCTATGCATTATTTTGTTCTGTGCTGTGCATCATGGAGCAAGTTTTATTTGATGAGATTCTAATATTGAGTGTTGAGGAAAATCCTCACGTTTATGATAAGCGGCGCGCCTAGTATAAAGATGAGAAAATGAAGGAGAACACGTGGCTTTTAATAGCTGCATCTTTGAACACCGATCGGAAGTGAATCATACTTTATTACTGTATTGGTTGTATTACACACTACATATTCATGCTTCAATTCAATAACTACTGTTGTGTTCATTTTTGTTCTATTACAAATGTTTCTTCTCTAATTATTTTACGTTATGGTAGATTTAAAATAGGTTGTGATAATAAAGATGCATGGACATATTTATAGTACCGTACCTAATGAAATGTTTCAGTTGAAATTTCGAAGTTGGTTAACCTGAGTTTATGTTGGCTGCCTTGTACTCATGAGAGAACGCCATTGGTCAATTATACACAAATAACATCAGAATGCGTAATATCGACTTTACATATCGTTATTGACATGCATATCGATATGCATAGTCGTCTACGTTCTCGGTTTATTGTGAATCAAAAATTTTCATATTCACGTCCTCTGCTTCTAGTTTTCATTCTGGTTCTCGTTCCCGGTTTATTGTGAACGAGCCTTGTAGGTAAGAGTCCTTGCTCAAGGTGTTAGAATGTAACAACTTTTAACACAGACCAGTTACATCGGAAGGAAGAGAGCGCCACCATTGCGAAGTTCAAAGTTTACTCGCTGGCGTTACTTTACGATGTGTTAACTCTGAACCCGCTTCTCTATTCCTTTTTTGAAGAGAACAGACGGCGAAGTCAAAACGTGGCGGAGGGCAGGGGAGTGAAGTAAGCGGCACATCTCCAGGCTGCGTGCGGAATCATTTTCTTCTTCGACTCACTCTTGTTTCTTTAAGAATCGCCACGTTTCACGATTCTTCTGCACAGGGTTTAACAAATAACTTTTGCATATCGTAATATAATTACTGAATAATTAACATTTAATTATTGAACTAAAATAAATAGGCCTACTGGCGAGAATCCACAGACTACAGATATAGCGTATAAGATGTCTAGACAGATGGTGTACGTAGAAAACCTCAAGATTGAAATACAAAATACTAATGTACCTTTATCATCATAAAAGAGAGCAGATGGAGTACGTTATCAGTGGACACAAGTTTACTATACCGAGAGCTTTGATTACGTCACGAGATGGGGGAAGGGGTCTTACCTACAAGGTACAGTCCTTGTACGCACAGAGCTCTCTGATGTTACACGTGCTGTCTTAGATAGTTTTCAATACCTGTGCATTTCCTGGGGTATTTCAATTTCCTGTTTTCTGCATATTCTACTTTATTGGTCCTTCTACACTATTTCCTGTATTCACTTTTTTCCTATCGCAGTCCTAATTAGTTCTATTTGTGTTTACCGTAAGTGCAAAGCATTTGTTTGCCTTTACATTACAACGTAGTTTACGATATGCGGAAGAAAAGAAGCCTCGGCATGTACAATTGCAGCGATTTGTTGAGGAGTTCGGATCGCAGCACTTTCTACAGATGGTGAAAAACTTACATGCATGGTACGTAAAGTCCATCTATTGGGGAACAAGAGACACCATGTACAAAAACACTACAACTCTAAAAGACACAAGGAATGCTTTAAGTTGTTGAACTCGAAAAAAGTCGAAGCTATTCCCACGAGTTCAAATGTGGAATGTGATTTTTACCAAGACTTGTGCCACATGTTCGTTAGGACAAATATTCCATTTAAAAAACTGGAACACCCTGAGTCACATCATTTTTGCTAAAATATACAGGATACAGGCAGAACCCTACCCCAAGAATTTACTCTGCGTACGGGTTATTTAGCAAAATGTTATGAAGATGTCTTACGTGAAATTAGAGAAACCTTAAAATATGAAAAATTGTGGATATCTATAGACGAAACGACAAATATTGCAAACAGATCCGTTGCTAATGTTATTGTTGGGGCACTTCAAACTGAAGGTGTGGGCAAAAAGTTTCTATTGACATTCTAAGAGGTAGAGAAAGTAAATCGTGAATAATTTCAAGGGAAAAATTGTTCCGGGGCCGGGTATCGATCCCGGGGCCTCTGGTTGAACGTACCAGCGCTCTACCACTGAGCTACCCGGGAACTCCACCCGACACCGTCTCAACTTTCCCTTTATATCCACACAACTCGCGTGGGCTGACGAAACGCCAGAGACCCACAACGAGTGCACACAATCTCTGTGTGACTTGAAACAATTTTTCCCTTGAAATTATTCAAATCTGCTTTACAGGGAGCTTCACCTGAAAGACTAGATTTGCATAATATATACGTTACTGTGTACGTTAACAGAAAACCACAATTCCAAGTCACACAGAGATTGTGTGCACTCGTTGTGGGTCTCTGGCGTTTCGTCAGCCCACGCGAGTTGTGTGGATATAAAGGGAAAAGTTGAGACGGTGTCGGGTGGAGTTCCCGGGTAGCTCAGTGGTAGAGCGCTGGTACGTTCAACCAGAGGCCCCGGGATCGATACCCGACCCCGGAACAATTTTTCCCTTGAAATTATTCAAATCTGCTTTACAGGGAGCTTCACCCGAAAGACTAGATTTGCAAAGTAAATCGTGTTACCATTGCAGTTCTGTTTGAAAAATCAATGCGATTATTGTGGTCTGACGAAATGAAAGCAGAAAAGCTTAATGAAGTATATTGTCGCGCACTGTAACAAATGTAGTCATGAAGAAGAGCAAAGTAGTACAAAACAAAATACTATGTTTTATATGTTGTGTTTATATACAATATATTGTTCTTATGTAGCTAAATTAATATCATGTAACAGAACTATGTATGTTGTAATTAAATGTACAATATAAACAATAGGTTATTTAATATTACAAAGTGAGATTATTGAATAGTAAAGACAAATTGCTGCAGGAACTGTACTGCAGTCGTTATTGCAGCGACACGATGACATTCACCCTCTCCCTTCCTTGCTCTCTAATACATCGCGATATAGTGCACATAGCAGTTAACGTAACGGTTAACGTACACCAACCAAATGCTCTCTCTGATCATCATCATCATCATCGGCTACATCTTCAGTTGTCTCCCATCTCATGACAGGTCTTGTTGGTTAGTGACTACAGATGGTTGATTTTAGCAACTGAAAATAAGAAATTTCACCCTTTAAAAATCAAATTTAGCATTTTATAGCACTTTTAATGTCGTCATTTTGTAGTGTTTTGGGATGGAATATTTTTTTTTTTTTTGTGAAAAGTATAATGGTACAAATTCAATGTCATCAATGTGTTAGGAGTTACATTTTGTAGATTTTCCAGTTAAAATTCTTGAACATAATAAATAAGTAAAGGAAGGAAATAAAATCACACAGAAATTTTGAACATTAAAGGACCATTCACAATGAAAATTAAACATAACCGTAACATAAATACAGATGTTTGCGCCCAGGCTACCAAATGGGGTCATTAATTGTAATTTTATTGTTCATATTATAGTTGTAATCCCCTGGTAGAGGGGCAGAGAAGGCCTGACGGCCTTATCTCTACCAGTTTAAATAAATAAATACTAAATACTAAATTCACAATGATTCACATAAGCACTGACATAAACATTACCGTAAGACGTTAACATAAAAGTTTGCAAACTCCAAATTTTCATGCTTATGCTTACGTGATTTGCGAACAGAACACAATCGTGGAGCGCTGAAGTATGTCACAGAATATTAGGAAATGGCGTCGTTATGTTTCCATGGTTACCAAGTATGTTTGCTGTTACGTTTATGTTCCTATCGTGAATGATGGTATGACTTCTTTTTTTTTTTTTTCTTTTTCGATTTTTATTTTATTTTTTTTTTTAAGTTAGAATCACATTCTTTTCCATTTTATTTTACTGTTTCTTCATATATTAGCTCATGCGATAAGTATAACATTGTAAACTAATTTCATAATAATGGTCCATGGGCGTGAATTTGAACTGCCACTGGGGGAGACCCTGGTGTACCAGCATCATGCGGAAGTACTGCGTGAAGTCTGCAGCCAGGTAGTGCCACTCGAAACTTCTGTCCAGCAGCCAGATCTTGGGGTCCTCTCGTTTTAGATCGGATTCGCACTCGCTCTTGTGAAGGTACACCAGACACACCTTTCCGATGCCTTGGCAAGCGTCCAGTTCGAAGATCTTGCACTTGACGCCGAAGTTGGGGCGCTGCCTGGGGTCGTCCTGCTCGCTGCAGATCTCGATGTCCAGCAGCGTGGGGCATTCCGCATCGCCCATGCTCTTGACGCCGGCCAGCCGTTGTAACTCAGACATAGAGTTGATCTTCATGTTGCCGATGGGGAGCACCTCGCCTTGTGGATATTCTCGACCATGGCTTCATTAAAGATCGGACATCCTCTCTCCTTTCTTCGTGGAAGTTTTGTTCTTGCGAACTTTCTACCCGTGATCAAGCAGGTACGCTACTTCTTGATTTTACCGTAACGATTATATTCTTAAGTTAACGCTTACGTTATGTTTAATTTTCATTGTGAATGAGCCTTAAGAAACATGCCAAAACATAACATTATGTTATGAGTTTATTCCGACCCATCTTATTACTCAATCACATACAACTTGTCTGTGAGTGAACGCTGGACCAGTGTTGCCAGAAACTCCACTTTCATTTTCCCGCAAAGAAGCATAAAATTTCCCACACAACTGAGATATTTCCCACAACCTATATAAACACCTATATACACTTGTGTGCTGTCGGTGCGTAGTAAATAAACAGATATAATGGTAATAAAAACACATAGTAATTACACATGGGGCTCGCGACAGGAATGACTTGGCTGTGAGATCAAACTGCGCATGCGCGGACTTTGTAAATAAAAACATAAACTAACCACACCTAACTTTCGTATATGCAAGTTGTGTAACCGGAGCACGAAGGGAACTTCTTGATTTGATCTGGAATGTGCAGGCGGGAATAAATCCAGCTGGCACTGCATGAGAAGTTCGAGCATGCGCAGTTCGATCTCACAGCCAAATTCCTCCTGTCACGAGCCCCTCCTGCAATAACAGACCTATAACTATGTAGGCCTAAATAATAGTACATTATGCAACGAGCCTATAATGAAGGTAATTAAGAAGTGAGTATGGATATTTATGAAACGAGCGCAAGTGAGTTTCATAATTTTCATACGAGCTTCTTAATTACCATTATAGGCGAGTTTCATACGACTTTTTATGCTCGACCATATTTCTAACTTGATATTATTAATTTTCTTTGTATCTGACCTTGACCAATGTCCCGTATGTTGTGAGATGTTGGCAGGCGCGAAAGTATTGATTTTTTCCGAGGAACAGATGTTCACATTGACCTTGCTAGGCCATAAGAACCTACAGAGATAACATTGAAATAAAATTAGACATTGAAAAACGAGATGACAAATTTAATTTATTTGAATATTATTTACAATTAACGCTAATTATTATAGTAACAGAACATAACCTTCTGCGACAGTATTGGATTTCCAGCCTCCGTGACTTTTCGCTAATTCTCTTTCGATTGCATATCCGAGAATAATCGATACTTGCGGTTTTATAACGGTAGAAAGCTGACCTGTCATTAGCTGAACAGTTGTAACCTGAGTCGTCATTGGCTGAAAGACCTGATCTTTAATGAGTAGGTGTACTTTAATGACATGCATTAAAGGTCTGCTACCAGGTGTATAATTACTACATTTCGGCATGGTCGAGCATAAAAATATTATCACTCACCAAATCTAATACAAACCATCCTTAACCTCACTTCACAAAACCCAAGTTTCCTAGCTCAAAATGTTTTTGTACAGCATCCCCTATTTCCGGTTTAATTTTTACACGCTTTTACTGAATCACCCTGTATATTAGTATGAACTATTGTCTTTTAAATGCATAAACGCCGATACTTTTCGATTTTTCATCAATATTAATGTTATATCTGGGCATATAGCGATACGACATTTGAGTAATTTGATACAGGTAGTTCTTTTTTCTGTAATTCAGGCTATCTTTGTATCAGCTTGTCTCCTTTCTGGCTAAGTGCAAGAGAAGGTTTGATGACTTTAACTTCGCCAGAATTAATAAATATTATTATTATTTCACCGTTGCTATTTATTATATATATGAATCAAATATTAGAGACTGGAAACAATTGCCTCATGGATATATACAACTCAATAGACATTTACAACTAGATTAATTACTTTTTGCAGACGATTTAGCTCTGGTGGCATCCTCAGAAGATGAATTACAACGTTCAATTTTTAGTTTTAACAAAATTGGAATTAAATAAGATATGAAAATCAATAAAGAAAAAACTAAAATTATGGCCTTCTGCGGAAAATACCCTGTGTCTAGCAAAATATGTTTAGATTAAAAAATATTAAGAAGGATACATTATTTTACATATCTCGGATACACATTATCTTTTTTCGATGAAGTAGACATTTCACAGAAAATTTATAAATACACCAAAACAATGGAAATAATTAACACCATTATGAAACCTTCCCTAGTACAAAGGCATACTCGAATTCGCCTTTACAAGACCTTGGCGAGACCTGTACTTCGTTACGACAGTGAGGCATGGACATTGAGGAAGAAAGACGAAAGCAGAATAACGCTAATGAAATGAAATTTATGAGATATACAGCGGGATATACGAAATGGGATCACAAACGCAATGAAGATATAATTACAGAATTACAACTAGAACCTGTAATTAATCACGTAAAACATTATCAGAACAACTGGATAAATCATCTGCATCGCATGCATAGAGATAGAATCCCAAAAGTCATGCTCCACTATCGTCCAAACGGGAAGAGATCTCTCGGTCGTCCAAAGAAGCGCTGGATTGAAAATTCAACTGTGAAATCGTAACAGGCCATTTGGCCTAATACTTGAAGGGAAGATTATTATTATTATTATTATTATTATTATTATTATTATTATTATTATTATTATTAAGTTTTTGCTATGCAAATTGGATGATTTTTTTAAAATAAGGAACTGAAATTCCTACGACGTGCGTGTAACGCGCAATGAGAAAGTACAGGGACATCATTTTATTTTTACTAACATTTTTAATATTAACCTGGCTATACCTTTAGAGAACCGGAAACACCGTTCGCTACCCCCTTCCACGGCTGGAGTTCGATGATACTGGCGTAAAACACAAACAAATCACTTTACTAGGTATAGGAGGGAAGAAAAGTAGTTCATCCATTTACGTAAACTAGGAAATATCGCGATTTTGAGTTCGATAATTTTCATTAGGTTTTTGTTTAATCAAAATGCAGTACTGTATTAACAATAAGTGTTTTTACTCACGAACTGAGCTGTCCATGTGGACGTATCCATTATGCAGTGTATATTATACTGTCTACAGCACATTAGCGTACAATATAGAGAATGAAGTTAAATTGAAAAATAATCATAACATGAATATTTAAACACGTATTTGAAAACGGTGGCCGTTCATTTCCATACAGGCTTCAGTTCTTTTGTGCATATTATCGCACTATAGGCTAATGCATCTAATTCCAATTGCCAGTTTCGTCCTTCGTACTAGTAACTCATGTTGAAATAATTCTGTACCTACTCTATAAAAGAGTACCTTACGTACTGTAAATTCAATCTTCACTTCTACCCGACCCGCACAGATAAAATTACTCAGACATGCTATCTACTGTCCGTCCAAGTGGTTATGTCGCAAGGTCATAGAAAGGGGGGGGATGAGTGATAGTTAATTACTTAACGAGGCCCTTTTATTTAAGTTATTTTAAACAGTTGTATAATATTACGTAAACGTCAAATTCCTAACAGAAATTAATGTCTTCAGAAAAGAGCTAAGACAGCCCAGTTTTTACAGAGGGGCGTGGAGAAGCAGGTGGGGGAAATCGGGATGCGACGGTAGGCAAACGGACAGTACCTGTGCGAAAATATGATTCAATATTGAAAGCTCTTTCGTCACTGAAAAACGCGAACATATTTCTGGAACGTACTATACTCACTAACTCAGTGCTGTTTACTATATGCGGCCTTGATTCTTTCTGGAGGACAGTTGGAACTTCATTAGTAGAAGGGGTGGGAGTGAGGTACATTCAAAAACTCAGGTACAATAAAAATTGAAGTAAAAATAAAATGATGTCCCTGTATTTGTCGTCTTCACGATACCATTTATTTTATCTGCTAATCTCAAATCAATTTATATTGGACACTTTTACTTTTTTCGATCAAAGGAAATGCTTTCAATAAATGCACACGTTGTATGTGAGAGTTTTATACATTAAAATGGAAGCAAATCGTTTTCAATGCTCTCGTATAAGAGGGGTAATATCTAGATTGCAGATAGAGGATTTGCTTCTTCATTTTCATAAGGACGACTCCACCAAGACCTCGCAGTTACAATTCCCACATCGTCCAACCGATTCCGAGTATAGAAAATCTTTGCAGCTCAATTCGCGACCAAATCCCAAGCTGATGTTGCCCGCCTTCAGGAGGGGGTGGTTTGGGGTAAGGTTTAAATCACTCCTTATCAGAGCCACCCCGCCGAACTTGCCAAGTAAAGGGGAAGTTGCAGCTTATCTGTGATGCCGGATACGTCAATCTAACCGGCATTACCGCTCGCTGTTCTCCTCATGCTTTTTCTTTCTCATTTCTCATTAATTCTCCTACTGTACTCCAGGAAAGCGAAGTAGAAAAATGGACAAAACGATAGATAATTAGGGACCAACTGTCGCCATTCGGCCCGACAACATGTCTTTCTTTGAAAGGGAAGTGAAGTCAGATTTCCCATCTAAAATTTTTGCATAGAAACCAGTTAAATAATATTTGTCACAATAAATATCTTCTTCATATTTTTATCAGCCTATTGTTAAGTTTCCTTTATTTTTATTCCTACTATAACCATGGTCGAGATGCACTATCGCCTTTACTTTTTAACTTCGCTCTAGAATATGCCATTAGGAAAGTCCAGGATAACAGGCAGGGTTTGGAATTGAACGGGTTACATCAGCTTCTTGTCTATGCGGATGACGTGAATATGTTAGGAGAAAATCCACAAACGGTTAAGGAAAACGCGGAAATTCTAGTTGAAGCAAATAAAGGGATAGGGTTGGAAGTAAATCCCGAAAAGACTAAGTATATGATTATGTCTCGTGACCAGAATATTGTAGGAAATGGAACTATAAAAATTGGAGATTTATCCTTCGAAGAGGTGGAAAAATTCAGATATCTTGGAGCAACAGTAACAAATATAAATGACACTCGGGAGGAAATTAAACGCAGAATAAATATGGGAAATGCCTGTTATTATTCGGTTGAGAAGCTTTTGTCATCTAGTCTTCTGTAAAAAAATCTGAAAGTTAGAATTTATAAAACAGTTATATTACCGGTTGTTCTGTATGGTTGTGAAACTTGAAATCTCACTTTGAGAGAGGAACCGAGATTAAGGGTGTTTGAGAATAAAGTTCTTAGGAAAATATTTGGGGCTAAGCGGGATGAAGTTACAGGAGAATAGAGAAAGTTACACAACGCAGAGCTGCACGCATTGTATACTTCACCTGACATAATAAGGAACATAAAATCCAGACGTTTGAGATGGGCAGGGCATGTAGCACGTATGGGCGAATCCAGAAATACGTATAGAGTGTTAGTTGGGAGGCCAGAAGTAAAAAGACCTTTGGGGAGGTCGAGACGTAGTTGGGAAGATAATATTAAAATGGATTTGAGGGAGGTGGGATATGATGGTAGAGACTGGATTAATCTTGCTGAGGATAGGGACCAATGGCGGGCTTATGTGAGGGCGGCAATGAACCTCCGGTTGCTTAAAAGCCAGTAAGTAAGTATAACCATGGTCTTTGTCTTGGAATTTATCAGTTCCAGTAGCATGCCCCTTAGTATCGTCTCCTTTTGTGCTAACATATCAGCAAACCTTATGCAATTCATTCTTCTTCCTCCTACTATCACTCCTTCAGTGTTCTGAAAACAGTCCTTCACTAAATTCTCTAAGTAGATGTTGAACAGGATAAGTGATAACGGGCAGCCTTGACGTTTTGCTCTCTCTATTCCACTTCTATCTGAACTTTGTTCTTCTACCCTGACTTTCACTTGTTCTTTCATATAAAGTTTACTGAAGATACCTCTTCCTCTCCAATGACATCTATTTTCTTCAGGATCCCCATAAGTTTATTCAACCTACTCTGTCAAAAGCCTTTTCCAGGTCGACAAATATTATATACATGCCTTTACTTTTCTGTGAAGTACCTTTTGCAGCAGTCCAATTTGCATTTCTCGTATCTTTTCTCTTCCTGAAGCCAAATTGCTCTCTTTCCAGCTGTCCATCCTCTTTGAATATAAACGTCGATCGCGGGAGAATCTTCGCCGAGTGTGATATCAGGCTAATTATCCTGAACTCATTACATTTTTTGGCATTATTTTTCTTCGGTATTGGCAAGAACACTGTCTCCGTGAAATCTGCAGGCCTTTCCCGTTTTTAAAACAAGAGAATATCAGGTTTTGACTTATGTAGCAACCATACATGATATTCTCTTGTTTTACAAATTGTCAAAGCCTGCTAATTTCTAAACAGGGCCCACTGATAAAGTTGTTTCTTCATTGTTTTTGTGCATAAGTTTCTTATGGCATGTTAAATCCCTGTGTACTGTACTCAGAAAAGCACACGGTGTAACATTATTCAATGAGTACGTCATAGGTATTGCATTTTTAGCATCCAAAGACGAGTTGCGCCAGTGTTATGTGAAAATATGTCTGTTCCATCTAGTGATTCCCGAGTACCAATATTATTTATCGTAAAAAAATCTAGTATATAGTATATTCAACATTTTAATGGAGCCTTAAGAACCATCAACCAGGTTTTCACAACCACGAAAACCCAAAAACATACCAGGTTAAAAGCATATAAAGTTCTAGCAAGACCTGTCCTCATGTATGGTAGTGAGGCCTGGACTGTCCGAAACTCAGATGTTCAACGCCTAACAACTGCGGAGATGAGATTTTTAAGGAGGACTGCCGGCTACAGCTTGCTTGACCACAAAAGGAATGAACTAATTACAAAAGAATTGGAAATTACACCTATTTATGAACATCTCAACCACTATAGACAAAAATGGCTTAACCATGTCAATAGAATGGACCGTTCCAGACTCCCAAGACAAATTCTCCGCTATATACCACGTGGAAGACGATCTTTGGGACGCCCCCTGAAAAGATGGACGGAGACCGTAACAGGCCACTAGGCCTAATACCTGCAAGGACGATGATGATGATGATGATGATGATGATGATGATGATGATGATGATGATGAAAAACTTTAATTGGCGGGAATTGTGGCCAGAAATGAGATTACAAAACATTTCACTTGTTTATTTTTTGATATCTTATCTTTTTGTTGTTTATTTAACGCTGTATCAACTACCGAGTTATTTAGCGTCGATGGGATTGGTGATACTGAGATGGTATTTGGCTACACGAGGCCTAGGATTCTCCATAGATTATCTGACTTTCGCCTTAGGCTGGGAAAACCTCGGAGAAAACCCAACCAGGTAATCAGCCCGAGCTGGAATCGAATCCGCGCAACTCAGGATCGACAGGCAAACCCCTTAGTGTCTGAGCTACCAGTGGCTGTATCTTATACGTAGAAGTGGTGGAAGGAAATATTTGTAGTGCTTAGGTATGGAAGTCTGTTGCTACGTTACGAAAGGAAATAGCCCAGGTTTCATGAAGAATGAGAGCGGAAAATGAATTGTACGTAGAACAAAGAAATATATGGCGAAGTGGAAGCAGCGCTAAATGGAAGATTAAAGAGTGTCATTTGCGTGATGGATCTAGACAACGCTGCGGAGAGATCGACTGGTGTGCTCGGAATGCTCGATGCGGTCAGTGGCGGCTTCCACAACTCCGGAGATGTTTTAATCTCAACCAGCTTCCTCTTACTACAATTCATTAAGTACAAGTTCTTCACCATTCTCCAAGCTTCCCTCTCCGCATGGATTGTTGTTATTGTTGATTAGAGCTGAAGAGAATAAAGCTACGAAAGCTTACTGAGCATTTCGTGTAATAGTTGTGTATTAAATTGTTTTAAAATTTCAAGAATACGCTTCAAGAGAGAACATAAATCATCCTTATTGATTAAATTTAGGAAATTACACAAAAGAAGCTGTGTTTTCATCCTACAATCAACTGATAATAACAAAAATACAGGTTGCCAGGCGACGATAGAAAATAAAAGATGCGAAAACAAATGAATGAGATGTATAAACAATTGAATATTCCTTCATATTTAAGTATAAAAATATAGAGGTGCCATTTGAATGTCTGGAGAATGGGGGTGAAATCTAAAATGCAATTAAGCCTGGTTACATACTTCCCCCTCTATATATAAATTGACGTTTTTTTTGTTTAAATTGAATTCAATTTAAATAATTAGTTATTTAGACTGGGAAGTTTTGATATGAAAGCTGTGTATATGCGTAGGCCTATATATATATATATATATATATATATATATATATAATTTGAACTGGTAATGGAAATTACGGGTAAATGGCTGAACGGATTTTAATAAATGACCCGTCATTTTGAAGCTTGGAACCCAAAATTTTTCAGAAAAATAGTAGTTTTCAGTGAAATTTCAGTTTTCCTACATCATTTTCCTGTTTTCCAAAATCCATCTGTCGTCAGTTTTAAGAAATAATGGCTTTTAGAGAATAAAACAAAACACAAACGCACTACAATAAACAATATCACACGAAGGCTACGGCATATTTAGAGTTCAGATGGCTCAGATTCTCTGACATCATAATACCAATATGTCGATCTTCATTTGTGTAACTTTTTCAGAATGTTTCTGTAATACTGGTTATTAAAAACTTCAAGATTTACTAAAACAATTTACAGGTCAGATTCTCTGGTGTGTAATTTTCTGAGTACAGCTGTCTGTGTAATGGATATTAAAAACTACAAAACTTAAGAATGTTTCGTGACATTATTACCATTAAAATGAAATATTATTATAGTGAATACCATGATGTGAGTATTTGTAACTTATTATACAGATTGACGCTTTATTGATGACATGAAAGTGAAAGCTTTTGGGGTTATACAAGTAGGCGTAGAGAATATCTGAAGTTAGATCTTCATTTCTATAATATTTACTGAGTGACGGCTATATAGTAGTCTATACAAAACTTAAGTAAGATAATATTGTAATTAAAAATGAAATATTTTTATAGTTATTAATCAAGTGGTATAGGTCTTTTCCATACATTTAATGAAACTCAAGAACTGAAGATGTATAGGTTCAATAAAAAATATTTAGCACAAAGAAACCATTCAGAGGATATATTTCATTATTATGGAAGCAAATACCTTCTTCTTCAATGAAAATAATTTTGAAAAATTTTAATTTGAACTTCTAACGAACCTAGTTTGCAGCATTATATAAATTATATATATAAATGAAATGTGTATTTAACACTTCTCATAGTTTTAAACTTGTTCCTTCTTGTTTTCAGAACAAAAGCAGGTGGGTCCTATTCACCTTGTGAACTCCTGGACATTGTCAGTCCAGGCATTCTGTAGTTATGCCCTTCTAGTATTGAAACATTGTATCATTTCTTGGAATACTTGCACTCTATTCTATTCCTTCCCTTTACTAAACTTCTGCGACAACTACGCAGGACAAGTTTCCCTCACTCGTAGGTGTTAATGCAGAACATTCCGCGAACTGTACTCTTGGGCAGCTGCATGTAGGCTACTTGTAGGCCGATCTTGAATTTCTTTAATCTTTGTTTCCTTCATTTCCCACTAATGTTGATGGTCTTTAATTCATCTTGTCTTATTTAAGAAATATTTGTATTATTTTAATGTAATCAAACCAAGTTAAAACTGAAACATTGAAAGAAGCCCCTGAAGCGATTAAGATTATTACAAAACTGTTGTCTGCCCGTCGCCTTTCCACAGTCGTTTAATTTAAGGCTATGGATCGGTGGAAACTGCGAAAAAAAAATCGTTAAGAAATGGAAATTTTGTTTTTAACTCTAAACAATAAAGAAATGTTTTAGTTTTCTAAATCTGTGCTTATTTTGGATCTGTGACAATTTAGAGTCTCTCAGAACGAATTTAAAGGGTCCAGCGCGTGCGTGGAGCCGACACTCAGCTGTCATTCTGACAGACTTTTTTCTTCATTCTAACTAATTTTACTTTTCATTCAGTTCATATTTCCCTCTGTTATGTACGAGAAAAATGTGTGTGGTAGACCTGTAAAGGAAGGAAGGATATCGATAGTATATATCATATACACGCTGGGAGTAACGGCTAGCGCGTCTGGCCGCGAAACCAGGTGGCACGGGTTCGATTCCCGGTCGGGGCAAGTTACCTGGTTGAGGTTATTTCCGGGGTTTTCCCTCAACACAATATGAGCAAATGCTGAGTAACTTTCGGTGCTGGACCCCGGACTCCTTTCACCGGCATTATCACCTTCATCTCATTGAGACGCTAAATAGCCTAAGCTGTTGATAAAGCGTCGTAAAATAACCTACTATACACGCTGTACTTTGATACTCGTTACCTCGATTTTCCAATTATCAACATTTTGTAACATTCGAAATGCTCTAATGAATGCAGTTTTTCTCCAATCTCAGTGAAATTTTGCACGGAAGTCCACAAAAGCATGTGAAGTAATCTGGCACATGCGTTTTCTTCTGCTATTGAAAGTATTTAAAAAAATTGAAACATTAACAACTGAAAGAGTAAATATTTTTTCTGAATAAGTAATTGGAAAAACATGGAAAACATGTGTAATATTTTACATACATCTATCAGGAATAAATTAAGTATAGGCTAAATTAAAAGGAAAATTGTGTAAACTTTGAAAATTGGGACAATGTTCATTCATTCATTCATTCATTCATTCATAATGTTCCGGCCAAGTGCTGGTCTTTCTCTGCAAACCCAGCATTCTCCAGTCTTTTCTGTTTTCTGCCTTCCTCTTTGTCTCCTCATATGATCCATATATCTTAATGTCATCTATCACCTGATATCTTCTTCTGCCCCGAAATCTTCTCCGTTCACTATTCCTTCCAGTGCATCCTTCAGTAGGTAGTTTCTTCTCAGCCAGTGACCCAACCTAGGGATAATTATAGTTCAGTATTAAACAATAAATTATAAGTAAACTGATTGGAATATCAAAGTGAAAATTTATGTATTGCATATCCATATTGTAAGAAATATATGTTAAAATTTTCAGATTAATTGGTGTAAAAATATAGAAGTTAGAAATTTCACAGATCCATTACCTTAAATCCGAAATATTATTTTAATGTACCGAAGTACATATGATATTTCCATGCAGATATTCTGCGTCATCATACGATGAAAGAGTAATGGAACGGAGAAAAATTCTCTCCGGCGCCGGGATTTGAACCCGGGTTTTCAGCTCTACGTGCTGATGCTTTATCCACTAAGCCACACCGGATACCACCCCGGCGTCGGATCCCGGCCAACTAGTCACTCATAACGAGTGCACCTCAGCACACGTGTGGACTTCGGTCCTACGTTCATAGACATCTATGACGTAGTACAGAGGGCGGCCACTAGAGGGAACCCAAGAATTGGAGCTTAATCTGAGACGATTCTGTCCGACGCCGGGGTGGTATCCGGTGTGGCTTAGTGGATAAAGCATCAGCACGTAGAGCTGAGAACCCGGGTTTAAATCCCGGCGCCGGAGAGAATTTTTCTCCGTTCCATTACTCTTTCATCGTTAAATCCTAAAGTTCACCAAGTTTTCCATGTAACGATTCATAAACCATATTACTTAGGGGAGAGTTGGGTAGTATCGGACATCGGGTAATATCGGACAGTGAGTTTCTTTCCTCTACCACGTGATGGTAGTACCTGAATGACATGGTTACGTTTCTGTGATGTCGCATATAGAAACGAAACCATGTCATTCAGGTACTACCATCTGGTGGTAGATGAAAGAAACGCACTGTCCGATATTACCCGATGTCCGATACTACCCAACTCTCCCCTACTTATGGCTTTTAAGGAACCCGGAGGTTCATTGCCGCCCTCACATAAGCCCGCCATCGGTCCCTATCCCGAGCAAGATTAATCCAGTCCCTACTATCATATTCCACCTCCCTCAAATCCATTTTAATATTATCCTCCCATTCATAAACCATATTATGTAATTAAAATCTACAGATATACAACACTGAATACACTGACTTCTGAATAACCAGCAATCACGACAATTTTTGAAAATGAACTGATAATCTACAGCCACTGAAAGCTTAACATTGTCAGTTTCATAGACAACTAATAGACAATGTCAAGTGCGTGTGGAGGAAATTGATGTAGTCAGTTTCAAGTAATAGCATTATTCGGGCTGTTAACCCTCTACCAATTACAAACTTCCAGCTACCTTCGGGTGGTAATTTTGATAAAGAACATGTTCGCAAACATTATACTGGATGTCCTTGCCATAGTTTGTGAAAGTAAATGTTCTCCTAAGCCGCGTTAAAAAAAAGAAAGAAAGACGCTATTAATGAGGGCTTTGTGCATAGTTGTACTTGGCAGTATTATTGCTGTCATCTTTTTAAAGTAAGAAGACAAGAAAATTAGTTTCATTACGTTACTGCACCAAATGATATAGGTACAGTTTTTTTTGCTGCACAGACTTCACAAGGCAGTTATATTTCCTTTAACACACGATAATTTTTAATCGTTTCGATTAATCGATTAAAACATATTTGATCGGTTAATCGAAATTTAGAATTAATTGATTAATAGATTCGAATAATCGATCGAAACGACAGCTGTAGGTCTGAAGATCATGACATAGAGATGATGCTGACAGTGTTTCAAGGACTGTATTACATTTCTGCAACATAATTCAGCCAGTTGTGGCGCTCGCTTATGATTTTGCTCGTCTCCAGTTGCTTCATTTTCTTGTAGATTATACTCTGCGGAGTGTCTAGCAGTCCTGCTGCTATTAGTGTGTCCTTTTTAACGACACCTTCAACGTGAGTGAGAAATGGTCAGCAAATATTACCTGGAGTTCCGTATCAGAAACTGGTTTCTTTCAATAAATGAATAGATAGATAGACAGACAAACAGACAGACAGACAGACAGACAGACAGATAGATAGATAAGTAGATAAATAGATACATAGATAGATAGATACATAGATAAATAAATAGATAAATAAATAAATAAATAAATAAATAAATAAATAAATAAATAAATAAATAAATAAATAAATAAATAAATAAATAAATAAATAAATAAATAAATAAATAAATCTTCTTAATGTAGCCAGCTGTTTGCTGAAAACATAAAGTCCACTATAGTCCACTGTATTCTATTCACTTGTTTTTCACGAGAAATGAGGGGTATTTTGATTGGTGTTCATTATAGATGCCTGTTGCTAGTAGCCAGAGTTGGGGTGTAGTCAATATATACTGTAGGGCTGAATCTTCTGCAACCGGTATTGATGAGTATAATTTAAACTGGTCTCTTTCAATTCCCGTAAATCTGCAACAGTGGCCTCCCAATCCCAGAGAAGCTATGATGAGGGTTTTATCGCCCTCGACTGGGTTTGAACCCACTAACTTTGAATCCAGCGGCAAGCAGGTAGCCGCTACACCACATCGGACGACCGTTTCTCGCGTTTGTAGAAGTAAAATGCGACTGCAGTTTATGCAAACCTCGGGGATCAAACTCAGCTCCATTTCTGGCGAGCCCTAGTCTGGGACAGAGCCGCCACTGGTAACTACTCACAGCTCCTTCCTCCACTTTTCGATTCAAATAATCTTTAGATTCGACAAGCTCCAATTTGTCCCAACTGCATTTGCTGTAACGTTCCATCGACTTTCACTCTCTCGCTCTTTGTTACGCAACTCTAGCCCGTGCCCCGACACCTTCAATCTCGATGATGAAACCCTCCACGCTATGCAGCCTTCAAGTGCCTTTTGTGGTATAGCCGTTACTCTACGCTGGCTATTTTAGACATTGAACTAGAGTGTAAGAATCTATTGAGGTCTAACGATTCAAAGCCAACCAACTGCAGTTTTGTCGAAATAATCTTCAGTTTTGTCGAAATAATCTTGTCGGACCTGATACGCATTTATTAATATCTTGTCGGACCTGATACGCATTTATTAATACCTTGTCGGACCTGATGCGCATTTATTAATATCTTGTCGGACCTGATACGCATTTATTAATATCTTGTCGGATCTGATGCGCATTTATTAATATCTTGTCGGACCTGATACGCATTTATTAATATCTTGTCGGATCTGATGCGCATTTATTAATATCTTGTCGGATCTGATACGCATTTATTAATACCTTGTCGGACCTGATGCGCATTTATTAATATCTTGTCGGACCTGATACGCATTTATTAATATCTTGTCGGACCTGATACGCATTTATTAATATCTTGTCGGATCTGATGCGCATTTATTAATATCTTGTCGGATCTGATACGCATTTATTAATACCTTGTCGGACCTGATGCGCATTTATTAATATCTTGTCGGATCTGATGCGCATTTATTAATATCTTGTCGGACCTGATACGCATTTATTAATATCTTGTCGGATCTGATGCGCATTTATTAATATCTTGTCGGATCTGATGCGCATTTATTAATATCTTGTCGGATCTGATGCGCATTTATTAATATCTTGTCGGATCTGATACGCATTTATTAATATCTTGTCGGACCTGATGCGCATTTATTAATATCTTGTCGGACCTGATACGCATTTATTAATATCTTGTCGGACCTGATACGCATTTATTAATATCTTGTCGGATCTGATGCGCATTTATTAATATCTTGTCGGATCTGATACGCATTTATTAATACCTTGTCGGACCTGATGCGCATTTATTAATATCTTGTCGGACCTGATACGCATTTATTAATATCTTGTCGGATCTGATGCGCATTTATTAATATCTTGTCGGACCTGATACGCATTTATTAATATCTTGTCGGACCTGATGCGCATTTATTAATATCTTGTCGGACCTGATACGCATTTATTAATATCTTGTCGGATCTGATGCGCATTTATTAATATCTTGTCGGACCTGATACGCATTTATTAATATCTTGTCGAATCTGATGCGCATTTATTAATATCTTGTCGGACCTGATACGCATTTATTAATATCTTGTCGGACCTGATGCGCATTTATTAATATCTTGTCGTATCTGATGTTCAAATGTTTTCATTGTTTCCTTAACAAAACTGTGGGTCGTGATTTTGCGTGATGACAAAATAATGTAAGTATTAAGTACGGTATCTTGATTTGTGATATCTGTCTGTTTCTGTATGTTATAAATATTATTTATTAATATATTCACGAAATAGTCTTATTAAAATATCACAGGAGTTCTCATCTTGTCTATAAAGTACCTAGTTCAAAAAAATTATAACCTGAAATATTTCAAAACCTTATTCCTTTGCTGTGGTCGTGCCAGAGAATCAGTCCCATTCCGAGGCTTATTTGAAGGATTCGTAACAAGCTGTTATTTTACGGTGATGGGTTGTTAGCCCTTCGCCCAACCCCCAAGCTGGAGGACCACCCCTCATCGGCTGTCCGCGTCTTTATATGATATTCTTATTGAATTTGGTAGGTATTCCCAAGAAACTAGTTCGATTAATTAAAATGTGTCTCAGTGAAACGTACAGCAGAGTTCGTATAGATCAGTTTCTGTCAGATGCGTTTCCAATTCACTGCGGGCTAAAGCAAGGAGATGCACTATCACCTTCACTTTTTAACTTTGCTCTAGAGTATGCCATTAGGAAAGTCCAGGATAACAGAGAGAGCTTGGAATTGAACGGGTTGATGACCTATAAATCATGGAAAAAAATGTCATAAAACAATGCATTTAAGACCAAAAAATCTTTCAAAAATGCCCTAAAAATTGATCTTACATAATTGGCTTTGTAGGAAAAGAGGTTTTGTACTACTTAATATTTAGACTAGTAATTAAATTAAATTCTAGTACCAACATTTAAGTATATTTAATTTTACATAACTTTTCCAAGTTGTACACTTTAATTATTTTACCTGATGTAGTTCCATATAGTCCACAACAACGCTACTCTTATCCGGAACTAGCAGGTAAAGAGGAGTCTGTATTGAAGGGGTAGTTGGACTGATCCATTACGTGGGGGTGTACTGCGTTAAAATGGCAATATTTGTCTAGAAAAACGATTAAAATATTATACAAAATAATGGGTATTAACGGACAAATCCACACCTGTGGAGTAACGGTCAGCGCGTCTGGCCGCGAAACCAGGTGGCCCGGGTTCGAATCCCGGTCGGGACAAGTTACCTGGTTGAGGTTTTTTCCGGGGTTTTCCCTCAACCCAATACGAGCAAATGCTAGGTAACTTCCGGTGCTGGACCCCGGACTCATTTCACCGGCATTATCACCTTCATATCATTCAGACGCTAAATAACCTAGATGTTGATACAGCGTCGTAAAATAACCCAATAAAAAAATTTAACGGACAAAATATGTAGAGAAAATATCGAAGGACATAAACATTATTTTACATTAATAATAGAGATTTATGGCCAAAATTAAATGAAAATGCCTAAAAAATTACTGAATAAAACAAAAGATGCTCTTTTGAGTTGAAAGAGGCAAAAAATGCAAAAAAATGCCCTAAGAAATATGTCTTAAAACATTCGGTTTATCACATAACATATAAATACTAAAGCAGCTATGTTTCTGGCTTTCTAGAAAAAAGATGCAATTTCATCAAAATCCTAGCCCTACTTATCACCTTTCACCTCCTTTTTTTCCTTCCCTTGTGCCTTCTTTTACTGTCTCCACTTCTGTCTTTTCTTTTTTTTCTTCTTTAATCTGTATTAATGATATGTGCATAGTTAGGTGTTGCTTTGACGTGGTGTCACCCAGCAATGCACTCGAATTGTAAGCCAGGCCAGTGCATCGATAGTAATATGCGTTACAAGAGCGGTATGTTGACGTTTTCATGGTCGAGGAAAAGATTGAAAAAGCGAAACGTAGTTTATTACATACCTGAAAGACGAAATTTATAATTAGTTGCAATGAAATCTTCATGTTGGTTTCTGTTTAATGACGGCAACTTCGGAACACCAAAATATCTTTCTTCAACATTGTTGCTATAAAATGTTTTCTGTGTTTACTATACTCCAGCAGGCCCGTCGACCTGGTTGGCAAGTTTGTATAGCGCTGGCCTTCTATCCCCAAGGTTGCGGGTTCGATCCCGGGCCAGGTCGATGGCATTTAAGTGTGCTTAAATGCGACAGGCTCATGTCAGTAGATTTACTGGCATGTAAAAGAACTCCTGCGGGACAAAATTCCGGCACATCAGGCGACGCTGATATAACCTCTGCAGTTGCGAGCGTCGTTAAATAAAACATAACATTTAAAAACATCCAGCAGGCCGTGATATACGTCTGTCTTTTTTTCCCCCCAGTCTATAAATGCGAACTTAAAACAAACGGTAAGGTTATGTAATGATTTCATATTTTAACAATATTTTATATATATATATATATACATATATATATATATATAACATATTGCAGTAATAACATCGGCATCTGGAATCTCGTTGATTTTTTCACGGCTTCCTTAATGTTACTTGTATCAGGAATGCAATAAGTTTCGTGGAGTAGTAGAGTTTACTTAATTTTTGCAAATATTTAAAAACAATAATTAACATTGCAATTTAGGTGAAATTGCAGTGGTAAGTTTCCAATTTATAATTATTACTATGTCAAACGTCTCTAAAAATAATATGTTAAAAGCCTAAAGCAGTAAAATGAATGTCGCGCTTAAGCGGTAAGAAGAGGGAAATTGTTATGTGTGTTACGTTGGGAATACTGAATGTGGTATTTCACACTTACCGCGTATTGGTTCTGTGCGGAAAACAAGCAAATACGCACGATCTAGCACAAAAGTTAAAACGGACTGATACCGGATGAAGCTGGATGTCACTATTTCATGCCTTGCTAGAGTATGAAAATAAAAGCCAAGTGTTGAGTGTGATGAGCCTAACCGCACAATAAATTCGTGTCGACCCATTTCGGTTTTTCCCCCCACTTTCGCAGCGTCCGCATAACACAGCCCATCGAACTGTGCGCGCAGATAAGACCTCCAGCCAATTGGGGGGTAAATGCTTGAAGTAGGGGCGACATCCCCTCCTTTAAGCCCGGTACTTTGTGGGAATTGAGCAATGCACGCTAAGGGAGTCTGTAGAAATCCGGAAATGGAGCAGTCACGGGGGACCAGGTCGTGGTAATATATATGGAGGCAGCTGGATTTTTAGAGGGGGGGCAAAAGAAGTCAGCAGTCGATATCGGCAACCCGCATCGCGCCCTTCCCAACGCCTTCTCACTCTCTCTCTTCCCTCAAGAGATAGGATTCTGGTCCGTTTCGATTAATGAGAATGGGGCTGCACTTTCATCAAAATGTTTAATTGAATAAGCGCCAATAGCTGGATAGAGTTCCTGAGAATTGATTTGTGATAGGAAATCAAACACCTCATTTAAGATTTAGTTACACGAGCACAAACAACTTCCTAGTGTTAAATTAAGGATATATGTACGTGAACGACCACAAATATTACCAGAAAACGCAGGCTCTAAATTTCTAAAATTTTATAAGGAAAAATGAATTTACAATTGTACATAAATTACAAGTACCACAAGAGGACTTATTAGAACTTAAATATCTGATAAAAGTATAAAAAAGGTTACTTATAATATTTTTCGAACCAGTTTTATCGGAGTATGAAAAAAAAAACAAAAAAAAATTTGCAGTTAGGCCTATATAATTTGGTAAGCATAACACTGTTATGGTCTCTGACATTTTTAATATTTTTCCTGAAAAGTAGACTACTCTCAGACATGTAGAGTTGTGTATTTTAATACAATTAATTTTTTATTTGTACTATATAAAATATTTTACATAATGTTTTGTGACCTAATTGTTCTATTTTCAAAGAAATGACCATTATTGTAGTCTACGTTTTGCATAAATGCATGTTAAATCAGTGTACAAAATTTCAAAATTCTATCTCTAATGGTTGTGAAGTTATGAAATAATATGTGTGAAAATTGGCAAATTTTGGAAGATTTAATTTAAAATAAAATGTGAATTCTTAAAAATATTATTAGTAAGTAACCTTTTTTATACTTTTGTCAGATATTTAAATTCTAATAAGTCTTGTTGTGGTACGTTGTAATTTTTGTCCAATTGTGAGTTCATTTCCTTATAAAATTTTAGAAATTTCGAGCCTGCCTTTTCTGATATATTTTTGGTCGTTCACGTTGGTAAATTAGGTACTTTAGTTGAGTAGTTTCGACTGCATTGTTCGTCATCTTCAGAACTAGTGATGCCCTTGCTTGTTTCCGGTTTCTTCTGAAGTAGCTTTGATGGTGGAGGTGCTTATTTTCACCCTCTACATGTGACGAATGTTTGCGTAAAGTTTTGATATATACCATATCTCTTTTTGTCCCATCGTGTTTTTTAACAACCTTACCGATGTTGTTGTTAGGCCTTGTAACTTAAACTTACAACGCACGTGCGATAAGTAAATAAACCAAATCAACTTTTATTTACTTAAAAGTAACGAGCTATCAGTGTCGAGCACTACAATGTGCTATGAGGAAATAGCTAAATGTCTTATTACACCTGTACCCTTTCTAAATGGAAAAGGGATTTGTAAGAAAACAGGAATTAATGTAGATAAAATGTAAGCGTAAAAACTATTTCTCACGTCTTCCGGTTGTTGCTCTGAGCGCCACTCATGGAGTCGTGGCTGAATGCGAAAACATCCATGGAGTAAAGTACGTATATTCAAGCATTAACCCATACCGGCACCGGTGTGCGATTTATTTACACTGATGTATAATTAATGTGTCACCTACCTACTCTTTGAAGATGTAACTAAACTTTCTATAATTTATTTTATTACAACATTTCCACAATCGCCGCCGAATAATAACAAATGAATAACACCTGTCGACAAAACGAGTAATAACAAATGAATAATACCTATCGACAAATACGAATAATAACAAATGAATAATATCTATCGACAAATACGAATAATAACAAATGAATAATACCTATCGACAAATACGAATAATAACAAATGAATAATACCTATCGACAAATACGAATAATAACAAATGAATAATACCTATCGACAAATACGAATAATAACAAATGAATAATACCTATCGACAAATACGAATAATAACAAATGAATAATACCTATCGACAAATACGAATAATAGCAAATGAATAATGCCTATCGACAAATACGAATATTAACACATGAATAAGACCTATCGACAAATAACAAACGGCGATCACACATGAAAATGTTGGCGTCCAAAAACAAACTATTTATTTAAATTAAAAATGATTAATAATATTTTTTTCAAGTGTATAACAGAATCCCGGAAATAAAGAAGACTCGACTTCGTCTCGTCTTCTCTAACTCTTCCTGGATTCTGTTATAACGCACTTACCACGCCTGTATCGCAATATACTATAGTTGCACACTGTATGCATACATAAGAGAACGGGGGGGTTATGTAAATACAAGGTGGGCTAAAGAAACGGGAGATTTTAATTCATGGATTATTTTAGTAGGCTTAGATTCGTTGTCATTGTTTAGCCTGATAGCTGCAATTTATTAAACGTGGAACACTGTAAAATCTTATTATCTAAATGGTCGATGCGCAGAAGCTGTTCGTAGGGAGTTTCGCCGCCACTTTCAACTCCATCGTCATGATCTGTGTCCTCTTCACATGCGATTAAGACCTGGGTTCGCAATTTAGAGGAAACAGGAATTATTGGGCCATATTTCTTTGAGGTCGTGCGTAAACTGTTAATGCACCTCGTTTTGTGATATTGATTAACAAGTGTTTAAGTAGTCAGTTGAGAAGAAGAAATTTT
Organism: Periplaneta americana; assembly: GCF_040183065.1. Lineage (NCBI taxonomy): Eukaryota > Metazoa > Arthropoda > Insecta > Blattodea > Blattidae > Periplaneta > Periplaneta americana. Next base: position 207,159,644 of record NC_091119.1, on the reverse strand, counting down.
CGTATCAACAGATGAACTTGGTTTCAGCAAGACGGTACAACAGTATATACTGCAGCCATCTCTATGACGGAAATGCGAAATTTGTTTGAAAATCATGTGATATCGAGAAATGGAGACATTCCCTGACCTGCACGATCCCCCGATTTAAGTACATGTGATTTATTTTTATGGAGGTATCTAACAACTGAAGACAGCAATTCGTGAAGAAATTTAAGACATGACAGTCGATATGTGGCAAAGTGTAATGGGAAACTTCAAAGAGCGATTACAAGAATATATGCACGCTGGTGGATGGCGTTTGAAGGATGTCATTTTCAAGAAGTAGTGGTTACATGCAGATGGCACACTACATTCTATATTTGTATGAAATAGAAGTTAATTAAGGGGACACTACACTAAAATTGACAATCTTTCCCCTAATCATTTTTTTCAACCAAATTTTGAGAACATGTTGACTATGTAAAGAACTAACAAAATCCAAATTTTGAACTCCCAAATGTTTCTGAATTTTCATTTTTTATATTTTTTTGTACTCTTTTTAGAAATATTTTCAAATCCGAGATTTTAGTAGAAGATCTCAATTTTCAAGTTCCGTTTTTTTTGTTACATTCACAAGACATAGAGAAACATTTCTATGCATTCATTTTATGAAATATCTCATTTATTCACTTTGAATTTTTTTTTGAAAATTTTAAAATGTTATTTTTCCTATAATTCATGAAAAATATTAATAAAATAAAGTAAAAAAATAATGCGTAGCCTCATAAATACTTGCAGTAAAAATTTCACCAAAAATTTTTTTAATATCTGGCATAAAAAATTTGGTGTTGAATCAAGGAAAATAAACTTGCGGAAAAATGGATTGTTAAGTAAATTGAATATTTTTGTAAATTAAAATTATTCTCCTTTACATTAATGTAGTAACTTCAGAGAGCCAACTTTAGAACAAAAAGTTACTAGATTTGTAATTAGAAATTTGTAAAAAAGAATTCTGTGATGAAAAAATAATTTTTGCAACTCTTTAAATGCCACGCACCCTTACAACATTAATAAAAAATAAACATAGACTATTTGAATTCAGAATTAAACTAAATCCATTTGGAGTACGAAAACATAGCTACATTCTAAAGATGTGAGATAGGCAATAATATTTTTGGAACATTTTCATGATTTTCAGTGGAATCTACCCTTAATACAATAAAGTTTCATTTAACTATTTAAAAATCTCTCGTTTCTTTGGCCCACCCTGTCATCATATCATAATCTCTTCACACGCACGCAAAATAGCCGCATACTAGCCATACCGACACAAGACATCATCGTATTCATCATCATACACAACCTCGCTCTCGCGCTTGTGGAATACCCTACCCAGTGACATCAGAGACTGTCGGAATTTAGTAGCGTTCAAAAGCAAGCTTATTAAGCATTTTCTTACTGCGTAGAGTAGGTTTAATTTGTATTTACTCAATAAAAGAAATGCTTCTCCCTTCTTAACTTTTACAATAAATTGTCTAGCTTTTATTAATCATTAATCTTTTAGTACTTTGATTTTTATTGTATCTGTAAATTTAATATTAATTGTAATTATAATTGTAATTGTATTCTTAATATTGTAGTTGTAATCCCCTGGTAGAGGGGAAGAGAAGGCCTGATGGCCTTATCTCTACCAGGTTAAATAAATAAATAATAAATAAATAATAATTATATTACGTAATTCATAAAATTGATGTTACTTATCACACAGTTTTGAACTACACGATAGAACAGTGCATACAACGAATGGAGGTGCGCTGTGTTCGAAGATGATTTATGCCAAACATTGCATTGTGCAAGGTTGGTAAGCCTGTCGGATTTGAACATGCACAGGCTTCCTGGCAATTGTGGAGGCTGGAGAGAAGAGATAATGTCGAGCAGTTGCATCAAGAACGATGGTAGCAGGAAAATATAAAATCGGGCAACAGGAGTGAATGTTATATGAACCCTACTTCTTTTATGGAAACAAGATTAAAAATATTGAAAAGAGTTTTCCTCCACATTTTTAACCAGATACATTATTCAAGTTTGAAAACGAAACTGAGATGCAAGCAACAACTTGTAGCTGGCATCCATAAATATTATGTAGCCATCGTCTTCTACTGAAGGGATGGAAGAAATTTCCAGATTAAAATACATTTTAGAATTCCAATAGCGTTGAGTGAGGAATTGCGGACGGGGGAATGGGGCTGAGGGGGGGGGGATATCTGGCATTACACCAACAATCCCAGCGAAGATATTCCCTCTCAATTCAGAGGTCCCTTTTGGAAGATTTGTGCTGCGTTTGAGAGATGAACTTCAATGTATTAAACAAATCTTCTAAGAGTCTAATATGTTTGAAGCCTGATGATATATTTTTTTAAATGAAACATGGCCGCTAGACGCGAATATTCAATAGAACTTAATAATATTGAAGCAATGAGTGGGGCCGTAAGTAGGATAAAACAAGATAAGGACTCATTTTTAAATATGATTGCGATGTGCAGATAACATCAACAACAAACTTTTACTTTTTGTCTTGCTCTAAAATAAAAGTAAGTGAAAACTACTAGTATGTGTGCCATAAATCTGAATTTAAAATTCAAATTTCCTCATCACGTATCTTTTTTCCGGGGAAAGTGAGTTGAAATTCTTTATGAAAAAAAAAATCTTTATTTTTTATTTTTCACTGTTACTGATAAAATTACAACAGAGTAAGGGATTCAAAATGTCTCATAATACTTGAAAAATGTGTACTGGGTACAAATATGATGTTACATAGTTTAAAACAAAAAATACAACTAAAAAATATTTCATGTGTATAATGAGAAAAATCTCGGAATTTGAACTTATTACTTAAAAGGATTTTCTGGTTGACTTCCGTCTATAACTAGACCCGGGGCTGTCTTTTACAAGGAACCAACAATAGTCTGCAAGCATGCTGGATGGTGATCTTCCTTTATATCGCCCTTTCATTTCAGATATTTCTTGAGGAAATCTTTCCCCATGATCATCGCATACCGCTCCAAAGTTAGAAGAAAAGAAATCCAAATGAGAAAGTAAAAAGTATGTTTTGAGAGACATATTACACACCATTTTCTCATATGCACTTAACATGATTTCCACAAGTTCGATGTAGTTGTCTGCCCTAGATTTTCCAAGAAAATTTGAGCAAGCATCTTTGAAAGCGTTCATGCCATTTTTTCTGTAATGGAAAGTTTTCCTAAAAAAAAAATACAGCCATAACTTTGCGGATTTGTGGACCGATGAAAATGCCCTCTTTTAACTTGTCTTCACTTAAAATGGTAAACTTTTCTTTTAAATACTGAAAACCTCACTTTGAACTGTTATGAAAGTTACTGAATAGAAGGGACCATCATCTGTTTATTTATTAGAAGTGAAAAAGAACATGCCAACAACCATAAGAAACTGGAAATAGTTCATAAACTCATAAAATACAATAGCTTTCGTTATGGTTTACAATCCCCACCCGTGCCAGATGTTTCCTGGGGGAGCGCTTATCGAAAAGTGAAATCATGGTATATCTTAAAAACCTTACGCGATACGAAGAAAAGAGATGCATTTTCGGATTCAGGGCACACCAACCATAAGGGACACATTGTTTTAAGTCGGAGCAAAATTCTTGTTGTTCAGTGTAATTAGACCGTCTAAAACCAATAATGAAGTGAGATGAGAGTGTCGTGGAGACTGGAAATGAAATACGTCGGGGTTGGGAAGTTAACCTAAAAATTAATTTTTACACGACACATAAAATTGGTCATAAATATAAAAATGTTATAATTTCAAAACTTATTATAATACATTAAATAAACGAAGTATTAAATTGTTGCTCGAGTTCCCAGGCTATGTTATTATTATTATTATTATTATTATTATTAATTTATTTTTTTCAAATCCCTTATTAAACGAAACGTTACATTTGTTCGGTTCAATTTTTTGCACATTTAAAGGAAAAATGCTAAAATTATTTCAAACATTTATCATGACTATTACACTCTTAGTACGTAATACTACTTTTGACCAATAAAACGCTACGAAAGGATGTATTTCAACCAATCATGGATGCTTATCGCACAATTTTATCGCGTCCCTAGCATTTGTTTAATTTTATCGCGTCCCTAGCATTTGTTTCTTTGTTTGCCAACATTTGAAACTGCGCTGGTCTGGACGTCAAAAATATATATAAAATTACAAACCACTCCAGTCGATGCACAGCAGTTTCAAATATGACTCGCATTGGCATTCAAGAACAAGAATTAATAAAAATCACTGATCATACCTATGCATCTTCCCTGAAATCCGATTTACAAATAAATGAAGAGCACCATTCGGAAATCCTGAATAAGTTGAGGAATACGCCATGTAGGCCTAAATCAACGAGTTCCACTTCTATTATGCACACGTCCAATATAACATCAATTGAACCACCAACCACATTCAAATTTGAAAATTGTACATTCAATAATTATTCCTTTTAAAATTATTCATTCGGAAATTCTGAATAAGTTGAATACACCATGTAGGCCTAAATCAACGAGTTCCACTTCTATTACGCACACGTCCAATATAACATCAATTGAACCACCAACCACATTCAAATTTGAAAATTGTACATTCAATAATTATTCCTTTTAAAATTATTCATGTTTATTTTTTATGTCATCGTCGTTAATTAAAACTTTTCTAACACTTGTGTATATTAGTTAGGTTATGTTATAGCTTCTGCTCTGAGAGGATAAAAAGAACTTCTACTATATGATATTATGGATAGTCACGTATCAGAGATTGTTTAATATTAAGATTTATTGAATAGTAATCATTACAGTGTCTGTATAAAGACACTACTGCCATCTAGCATGCATCTAGCGTAATATTTGTAATGTTGAGATGGCACAATAATACTTTTGAAGACAGTTGTATTTTCGTAAGTCAATTAATATTTTATTGTATTGGAGTACTTCGTTACTTCTAATCTTTATATACTTTCTTCTAATCGTGTAATAGTCAATTAAATCCCACTCGAGTTTTGATTTTCTCTAGATAAATCAAAACGTCTAGTGAGATTACTGTTGATAAATTGCTGTCTTAAATTAGCCTAACTGGGCATATCTATTGGCAATTAAATCAATGGCTTTCCCAAAACACGCAATGTAATATTCATATAAGACAATTTTTATCTCGAAAAGGAAGCAAAAACGAGCAAAATTCTATTAACTTTTTCGCATTATCTCAAAGCATAACTCCGTGAAAATAATGACACTATTTACTGTTCACTCGGTATACAGAGTGTTCAAAAAGTGTGGAATGCTACTCACTACTTCTTATATTTTAATTTCACAAAAAAAGTTTTATACAAAAGCTGTTGAAGATAAACCACACAATATGATGCCAACTTTAAAAAAAGTTGGTTATTCAGGCAAACAGGGTGTGACAGTAAACTTTATTTTTTTAATGACACCCTATATTAAAATTTACATATTCCGAATGTCCATTAAATTTTACGCATGAATGTGTAGAAATTTCACCCATTCACCCTTTCGATGTCTTTTTAACTATTTATTAAATTTATTTCATGAACTTCAAACTTGAGACAAATAAGTGCGTAAATCAAGTTGAGTAGGCCATAAAACTAATAAAAACTGTTCATTGTTGGTTAATGTTAGTGTTTTGTTTAATTTCATTGCCTACACTGCATGATTGTAGACATGGGATGGAGCAGATCAGTCTGTAACTGTGACAAAGACAATGGATTGTTTTCGTGATAGACTGGGTGAATGGTTCTCATTTGAGCATATGTTGTAAACTTTGGTTAGTAACAGTGTTAAGTTTTATGACCTATTCAATATGATTTTACACACTTATTGTGTCAAGTTGGAAGTCCACGAAACAAGTTTAATAAATAGTTAAAAGATATGAAATGGGTGAATGGGTAAAATTTCTACACATTCATACGTAATATTTAATGGAGATTAGGAATATGTAAATTTTAATATAGAGTGCCTTTTAAAAATAAAGTTTACTGCCACGCCCTGGATGCCTGAATAAATATCTTTTTTTGAATACTGATATCAATTGCATGATTTATCTCCAACAGCTTTTGTATAAAACTATTTTTTGTAAAATTAAAATTTAAGAAGTTATGAGAAATATTCCACACTTTTTTTTAACACTCTGTATATATAAAACATTATAATGAAATGACCACGTCACTCATCACTGCTTAAGCGTTGTTATTCGAGGATACTGCGACTATAAAATAGAAACAAACGAATATCTTCACTACAAGTTGCAAGTGAAGCTGTACAGGTAGTTCAAAGTAGGAACATGTCTAATCCAACATTTAACATAAATTCCGTGCGTTACACGTCACTAGCGTAGCCATAATTCATCATTGGACTCGACAAGTTATAGGGGAATATATTATATTGAGACAGTTTTAATGAAAACAGCGTTATGACTTACAATACAATATATTTTCAAAATGGATTTTTATGCTGGGATATTCACATAACAGTGCATAAATAATGCTCTCAAGACGCAGCAATATTTAATGATTAACGTTTGGATTTCTCGTACAGACAAATCCTCGATGAGGGAAGCGAAGTGTTAATCTGTATGAACGAGGGTTTACACAAGGACGGGACCACCAGGTGGAATGCAGTCCTATCGGTTGGAGGATCAGTCGTATTAAAGACACCGAAAATTGTGGATACGATAAATATTTTAATTGGATACTGGCAGTCACACAGAATTAAACATGAAGTATGAAACATGGCATCACACACGAGGTGTGCAAGGCTTTCATTACTGCCGACGGGTGAACACAACGACACATCTTCAGCGAATCGATGTTTGTCCGCTTTAGAAGAAATGATGCTTGCTTGATCAGCTGACAATTTCACTCTTCATTAACCGATATTCATTTTCATATTATGTACATGCAGGCTTTGCACTGGTACATTTCATCAGTGTACTTGCACTGCTCTTTTCCTACAAAGGACTCCACACTCATTATCTTGGTGTCATCTGTGGATTGGTTGATCGGTCCGTTAAATTAAGTTTAATTGGTTGGTTGGTACCTAATGATTCGGTTTGGTTGATTGGTCGGTTGATTGTTTGGTGTGTAATGGTTTCATTTCATTGGTATCTAATGATTAGCTTTGGTTTTTTATTCATTAGTATCTAATGGTTAGGTTTGGTTTGGTTTGGTTGGTATCTAATGATTGAGTTTGGTTTTGTTGATTGATGGGTTGATTGGTATTTAATGGTTTGATTTGATTGGTTGGTATCTAATGATTAGATTGGGTTTTTTAATTCATTAATATCTAATGCTTACATTTGGTTTGATTGATTGATTGATTGATTGGTTAGTTGGTTGGTAGGTATCTAATGATTAGATAGGTTTGGTTCGTTGTTATCTAATGGCTAGGTTTGATTTGACTAATTGGTTATTATCTAATGGTTATATTAGGTTTGGTTTGATTTCGGTTGGGTTGGTTGGTATTTAATAATGAGGCTAGGTTTTCTGGAGGGATGGTTGGTATGTAATAGTTATGTTAGGTTTGATTGGTTGGTTGGTTGGTTGGTTGGTTGGTTGCTATCTAATGATTTGGTTTGTTTTGGTTGGTTGGTTGGTTGGTATGTAATTATTAGGTTTGATTTTTTTATTGATTAGTATCTAATAGGTTTCGTTTCGTTGGTTGGTTTGTTGATACATACCTAATGGTTATATTGATTTGGTTCGTTGGTATCTAATGGTTAGGTTTGATTTGATTGATTGGTTGGTTAGTATCTAATAGTCATGTTAGGTTTGATTTGATTGATTGGTTGGTTAGTATCTAATAGTCATGTCAGGTTTGATTTGATTGATTGGTTGGTTAGTATCTAATAGTCATGTTAGGTTTGATTTGATTGATTGGTTGGTTAGTATCTAATAGTCATGTTAGGTTTGATTTGATTGATTGGTTGGTTAGTATCTAATAGTCATGTTAGGTTTGATTTGATTGATTGGTTGGTTAGTATCTAATAGTCATGTTAGGTTTGATTTGATTGATTGGTTGGTTAGTATCTAACGGTCATGTTAGATTTGATTTGATTGGTTGGTTGGTTAGTATCTAATAGTCATGTTAGGTTTGATTTGATTGATTGGTTGGTTAGTATCTAATAGTCATGTTAGGTTTGATTTGATTGATTGGATGGTTAGTATCTAATAGTCATGTTAGGTTTGATTTGATTGATTGGCTGGTTAGTATCTAATAGTCATGTTAGGTTTGATTTGATTGATTGGTTGGTTAGTATCTAATAGTCATGTTAGGTTTGATTTGATTGATTGGTTGGTTAGTATCTAATGGTCATGTTAGGTTTGATTTGATTGATTGGCTGGTTAGTATCTAATGGTAATGTTAGGTTTGATTTGACTGATTGGTTGGGTAGTATCTAATGGTCATGTTAGGTTTGATTTGACTGATTGGTTGGTTAGTATCTAATGGTCATGTTAGGTTTGATTTGATTGATTGGCTGGTTAGTATCTAATGGTAATGTTAGGTTTGACTTGATTGATTGGCTGGTTAGTATCTAATGGTAATGTTAGGTTTGACTTGATTGATTGGTTGGTTAGTATCTAATGGTCATGTTAGGTTTGATTTGATTGATTGGCTGGTTAGTATCTAATGGTAATGTTAGGTTTGATTTGACTGATTGGTTGGGTAGTATCTAATGGTCATGTTAGGTTTGATTTGACTGATTGGTTGGTTAGTATCTAATGGTCATGTTAGGTTTGATTTGATTGATTGGCTGGTTAGTATCTAATGGTAATGTTAGGTTTGACTTGATTGATTGGCTGGTTAGTATCTAATGGTAATGTTAGGTTTGACTTGATTGATTGGTTGGTTAGTATCTAATGGTCATGTTAGGTTTGATTTGACTGATTGGTTGATTAGTATCTAATGGTCATGTTAGGTTTGACTTGATTGATTGGTTGGTTAGTATCTAATGGTCATGTTAGGTTTGATTTGATTGATTGGTTGGATTTAATGATTAGGGTAGGTTTTGTTGGTGGGTTGGTTGATACCTAATAGTTATGTTAGATTTGATTGGTTGGTTGGTTGGTTGGTTGGTTGATATCTAATGATTGGTTTGATTTGGTTGGTTGGTATCTAATGATTAGGTTTGGTTTGGTTGGTGGATTGGTTCGTACCTAATGGTTAGGCTTGATTTGATTGGTTGATTGGTTAGTATCTAATAGTTAAGTTAGGTATGGTTCGTTAAGTTAGTTTTGGTTTGGTTGGTTGATTTGTTCTAATTCACTGCATTTGGCGATTAAATCACAATCAGTCTCTCAGTGTACTCCTCTGAGATGACAGCCGCACCTGTTAGCAGATATAGGTATTCCAATATGCATTGTCTTCATTGTCACATAGGATGCAACTGAGGGAAGGAAATAAATATCCAACCTGTGAAAGTGTAGAGTAAGACAGCCATGTCCAGTAGTTTGTGCAATACGGCAACAGCTGGCTTCCTAGATGCTTTGGAAATTGTTTCTGGATTTTCGTGTAGGAACTTTAAAGGCTGGTTCACAATAAACCGGAAACGAGAATCAAAACGAAAACGAAAACGGTAAAATTGTTAAAATGTGTACATTTAAATGTGAGCATTCACAATTAACGAAAAGCTTGTAGGAGCCCGGCATCGGGAACGGAGAGTTGGCCAAGTTTCAACTTTGGCGTTCACGTTTCCGATCACAGCCCACTAGATTCATTCTATTGCCATCTAAAAGCTATTTTGTCGTCTTATATTTTGTAGCAAGAAGACGTGACATACCTATGCATTATTTTGTTCTGTGCTGTGCATCATGGAGCAAGTTTCATTTGATGAGATTCTAATATTGAGTGTTGAGGAAAATCCTCACGTTTACGATAAGTGGCGCGCCTCGTATAAAGATGAGAAAATGAAGGAGAATACGTGGCTTTCAATAGCTGCATCTTTGAACACGGATCGTAAGTGAATCATATTTTATTACTGTAGGCCTATTGGTTGTATTACACATTACATATTCACGCTTCAATTCAATAACTACTGTTGTGTTCATTTTTGTTCCATTACAAATGTTTCTTCTCTAATTATTTTACGTTATGGTAGACTTAAAATAGGTTGTGATAATAAAGATGCATGGGCATATTTATAGTACCGTACCTAATGAAATGTTTCAGTTGAAATTTCGAAGTTGGTTAACCTGTGTTTATGTTGGCTGCCTTGTACTCATAAGAGAACGCCATTGATCAATTATACACAAATAACATCAGAATGCGTAATATCGACTTTAAATATCGTTATTGAAATGTATATCGATATGCATAGTCGTCTACGTTCTCGGTTTATTGTGAATAAAAAATGTTCATATTCACGTCCTCTGCTTCTCATTTTCATTCTGGTTCTCGTTCCCGGTTTATTGTGAACCAGCCTTTACCCTTGCCACCTTCATGATCGTTTCTTGTAACTGAACATCTCGAGTTCAGTGCCTGGTATTAACTGGAGTGACATTCGAGGGCGGGAGATTGGGAAATGACAAGACACCCATTCATTCATCTTAGATTCTTTTTTCATATTTAATGAAGTGTACAAAATATGTCACGATGTGATCTGGGAACTCTGATAAGTGTGAACAACTTCGTCTATGTGCAGCGAATCATCTATAGATGTAGGTCTAAATGACTTTTGTGCGATATCGTGCGTATTTGCTTGGTTTCCGCACAAAACCACTCCGCGGAAAGTCTAAAATTCCACATTTAGTATTCCCAACCTAACACACATAACAATTTCCCTCTTCTTACCGCTTAAGTGACATATTGATTTTACTGCTTTAGGATTTTAACATATTATTTTTAGAGACGTTCAATATAGTAATAATTATAAATTGGAAACTTACCACTGCAATTTCACCTAAATTACACTGTTAATTATTGTTTTTAAATATTTGCAAAAATTAAGTAAACTCTACAACTCCACTAAAGTTACTGCATTCGTGATGCAAGTAACATTAAGGAAGCCGTGAAAAAATCAACAAGATTCCAGACTCATCATAGACTGGGGTGGGGGGGGGGAAAGACAGACGTATATCACGGCTTACTGGAGTATAGTAAACACGGAAAACATTTTAAAGCAACAATGTTGAAGATAGATATTTTTGTTTTGCAAATTTGCCGTCATTGAACAGAAACTAAAATGGAGATTTCATTGCAACTAATTATAAATTCCTCTTTCAGGTATGTAATAAACGATCTTCGCACAAAATAATGTACGATACACGAGCGGTATGTTTTTCTTTAAATTCTCGGAAATTAAAAAAGCTCAACTACGTTTCGCTTTTTCAAACTTTTCCTCGAACATCAAAACTTCAACATACCGCTCTTGTAACGCATATTACTATTTTGTAGAAATTTAATGACGAATGAATATTTAAGAAAGTTCTCTTCTGAAGTTCTTCACGTACGGAATTCTTTATGAACTGCCAATCCTGTCGATAGTTGGTGTAGTAGGCCTACAAGGAGTCTTCTGTACGAGAGACAATGGCTTTGATTGTATTAAGTGAGGAGCAAGCCGGGCAGTGTCCATACTGATTTAGTAAAGCAAACAACTCTGCATTGCAATTCCCACACATCCCCTTAACAAGCTCTGTTCTGAGGATCACTAATTAAGGTGCGGGGAACAAACCAAAACCTCGGGGAAAAAAGCTGTTTTTATCTGAGTCAAGTATAATGCAGCGTGCTTTAATTGGTTACAGAGCTGGAGGACATAGTTGCTGTTGCAATGACCCTCTCTGCAAATTTGCAGGTCCGCTCACGTACAGGCACCCTCACCGCCGTGGGCTGCACAAGACAGCCTGCATTGTGATAACGACGAGGCAGAGCCTAAATGCATCTTATGACTTTGTAAACATGAAGGGTGGAAGGATTGATATGTGAGGGAAGGGAGAAAATAAGATGGGGAGAGGGAAAATGCAAGAGAAGGAGGAGAAAGAGAGAAATTAAAGAAGAGCACAGAAAATAGGGGAAGAAATAAGAGACAATAGGAAAGAGAAAAAGAAAGGGCAGAAAGAGTCTAGTAGCAAAATACTTTTTTTTTTTTGTATACGTTTTCAGCAATATGTAACGGGACTTTTTAACCACCCGGTATTTTTTAAAAATAGGACGATTATTTATATTTTTACATTTTCTGAAGGTCTATGCTCAATAATACATAAATTGTTAAGTATTTAAAATTCTTAACAAAGATTGGTACAGTTAAACCTCTCATTTATGGACATCGAAGGGACGTAACAATCTGTCCGCATCTGGGAGGTGTCCTTTATTGGGAGGGAGACTCCCCAATCTAACAGTAAATTTAAAATATGCATTATGTATCCCTTCACTCTTTAAATGAAAATGTGTTACTGTAGTTTAATTCTAAATACAGTCGACTGTACTACAGTAAATTCTTTGCAACTTTGAACTAAAGTAGACAAGACCGAAAGAGGAATATACAGTAGGCCTACTGTACCGTGCTTTTTTATTCTCGGTCTACAGTGTTATGCAGTACTGTAATTTACAGTTTTCAACTTAACCTTTACGTTTAGGTGCCATGTCTTTCGAAAAAATGATTGAAGTGAAGAGAATAATCCTACTAACCCTAGCATGTGTCGAATACAATTTCACGATCGCGGAAACCTTGGACCCATCAGACAGGCTAAATTTTATGACTTTGTTTGTCTACCCTCTTCCAGCTAACAAGGGTTATAGCTGGCTGGGCCAGTGGTAGCCTACGAGACTCTTATTGTCTTCTTTCATGCTAAGGAATTTCTGTACTTAATTACTTACTTACTTACTTACTGGCTTTTAAGGAACCCGGAGATTCATTGCCGCCCTCACATAAGCCCGCCATTGGTCCCTATCCTGAGCAAGATTAATCCATTCTCTATCATCACATCCCACCTCCCTCAAATCCATTTTAATATTATCTTCCCACCTACGTCTCGGCCTCCCTAAAGGTCTTTTTCCCTCCGGTCTCCCAACTAACACTCTATATGCATTTCTGGATTCGCCCATACGTGCTACATGCCCTGCCCATCTCAAATGTCTGAATTTAATGTAAGGAATTTCTGTACAGTTCTCAAAACTAAATTTTCCATTTTTGTAACACATTAGGTCTTGAAATCCAAGTTCTGTCCGCAGTCAGGAGGTAAAGCAAGTTTTAGGACTGTGAAACAGCTGTCCGTGTCCGTGTCTGAGAGTGTCCGTAAACGAGAGTTAAATTTATCAATATTTCTATATTATTTCAGTTGGGACATAAAAATCTGTCCGTATATGAGGAGTCTCCGTATCTGGGGGGTGTCCGTAAGGAGAGGTTTCACTGTATATGATTTTGATGGGGGTAATTATATTAGCTCCTTTGGTATTAGTAAGTTGTAATAAACCTTGGTAGCAGGAGGATTAACGAGAAAATAATAATAATAATAATAATAATAATAATAATAATAATAATAGCCTAATAATAATAATAGTAATAGTAATATTAATGCATTGTTTTATACCAGTTGAGTTACCGGTGTTACTACCTACGTGGACTGACAATTTCCAGAAAGAAGAATGAATTAGTTTGGAGTGAAAGGTCGGTTGCGGGAAGTGAGGACACGCCTTCGAATGCTCCGTGATACCAGAAAATCCCAGCGGGCTGTCGAGGAAGCTCAGTCACACAACAAACGTTTATGAGTTCCTGTGTAACGAGATGGGTTCCACGTTCACTTACTTCCTTCTGTTCCGCAATACCAGACTCAGTGAAAATCCTTCCTCCCCTTTCTGGAGTCACTTTTATTGCGTCTTGGCCCAACTTGTGTGTCTCTCCAAATCTCAGGCTGGCACCGCGAGACTGCTTGTAAGCCGGTAAGCCTCGCCACGGCCTGTTGCTTGAATCCTGACGTCACTCACAGTCCGTCCGCACGAATTACCCCACTGCAGACCATTACCATCGAATGGTAGGTCTGCCGCCTGTGAATTTGGGAATCCCGCCCGATTTAAGGTATAGGTCTATGTACACCCACAAAACGCAAAAAATGATGAAAAATTAGAATTTTCAAAATATAACTATTTTAATAGAGAATTTTCTCCCCTTTAATATGATATAAGAATTTTCGATTTATGCCTTATTGTTTTTTCAGATAAGTCCCATTTTCCAAAATGCTGCGTCATCAGCCACGGTCACTTACTTTTGGAGTGATCTTCGTAGCAGTCAATCCCCTCGTCCAGCATTGCTTGTAAAATAAACTTCTTTCTAGTCCCGAAATAGATGCATAGATATCTGGGCATGATCATTAGATTGAAATAGTAATATGCGTTACAAGAGCGGTATGTTGAAGTTTTCATGTTCGAGGACAAGTTTGAAAAAGCGAAACGTAGTTGAGCTTTTTTAATTTCCGAGAATTGAAAGAAAACATACCGCTCGTGTATCGTACATTATTTTGTGCGAAGATCGTTTATTACATACCTGAAAGAGGAATTTCTAATTAGTTTCAATGAAATCTCCATCTTGGTTTCTGTTCAATGACGGCAAATTTGCAAAACAAAAATATCTATCTTCAACATTGTTGGTTGAAAATGTTTTCTGTGTTTACTATACTCCAGCAGGCCGTGATATACGTCTGTCTTTTTTTTTCCCCAGTCTATGATGAGTCTGGAATCTTGTTGATTTTTTCACAGCTTCCTTAATGTTACTTGCATCACGAATGCAGTAACTTTAGTGGAGTTGTAGAGTTTACTTAATTTTTGCAACTATTTAAAACCATTAATTAACATTGCAATTTAGGTGAAATTGCAGTGGTAAGTTTCCAATTTATAATTATTACTATATTAAACGTCTCTAAAAATAATATGTTAAAAGCCTAAAGTAGTAAAATCAATATGTCACTTAAGCGGTAAGAAGAGGGAAATTGTTATGTGTGTTAGGTTGGGAATACTGAATGTGGAATTTTAGACTTTCCGCGGATTGTTTTGTGCGGAAACCAAGCAAATACGCATGATCTCGCACAAAAGCTTTTTTACATAATGAAGTAATTTATAATCATAAAACTGTAAATTTGTGTGTCAGTGATGTTGTACGTCATTTTAATAAGAGTCCAAAAGCAGAAATCACAATTCTGAGGAGGGTGGGCATAAACCCTGGGACAAACACCATCGCAGGATTTGTTGCATCCATGGAAAATAAGGACAAAAATGCCAACAAAACATTCAACACCTGAAGTTAAAACAAGGCGGAAGTATTTGAGAGGCAGAAAGAAGCTGAAACTGGACCGACATGAAGCTGCTTAAGGGGTGACATATGATGATGGAGTCTTCTAGGCTCTGAAAGTTTGTGGCTCATTTCCTGTAAATAGTAATTTTAGAATATTTAATTATTTCAAACATGATATCTCAGTCAAATATGGTGATACCAAGAAGATATTGGTGTCATTTTGAAGCTTGAAATGTCCCCCAGTGCCTGACAATGAGTACAATAACATTAATATAATTAATAATTATCTATGGATTTTTTACGTGATATATGCAACATAAAATATTATTGTAAGTTACATATATGGTAATATTTAATTAATGTAAATAAAAATAAAAATAGCTCTATGTCAGGCACTAAAGAATATTTTTAGCTATAAAACAGTGAAAAACCTGTGGCTCTATCTTAAAAACTGCATGAGCTATCATGTTTCAAGTTGCATGTCAAAATTATAAACAAAATAATTTTTAAAAATAATTCAGATATAATTTCAAGGTATCTGTCCACTTCATTCTCTTTCTGGTACCATTCTCAATTGTATAAAAATTTTACAGAGCAAAATTATACAAAACAACATTTTTTTGTATGTAAAGGTGTACATATACCTTAAGGGACCAGAGTTCGTTTCCCAGAATCTGATGTAACTCTGTTTAAGTACGTGAAGGAATAGGAAGGTTAACACCATGTTAACTATAGATACAGAACATAGAATGTCGCATTAATTTAAGAAATAGCGATAAAATATATTTTGCGTTTTATCGCTAATTAGTTATAAGATTATCTACAGTAATCTCACTAGATATTTTGATTGATCTAGAGGAAATCAAAACTCGAGTAGGCTTTGACTATTATTCGATTAGAAAAAAAGTATATTAAGATTAGGAGATATAAAGTACTCTAATACATTAATAGTACATTATGCAACGAGCCTATAATTGTAGTAATTAAGACGCGAGTATGTTTATGAAACGAGCGCAAGCGAGTTTCATAATTTTCATATGAGCGTCTTAATTACCATTATAGGCAAGTTTCATACGACTTTTTATGCTCGACCATATTTCTGTCAAAACCTGTGGAGTAACGGCTAAATAACCTAGATGTTGATATAGCGTCGTAAAATAACCCAATAAAATAAAAATACAAATATTTCTAACTTGAAATTATTCAGAAGTATTCATGTTAGTCTTATCTGACTGGGGAGCGGAACTGACCTTGTGCAATACCTCTTAAATTGTGAGATGTGCGCAGACTCGAAAGTATTGATTTTTTCTGAGAAACAAATGTCATTGACCTTGATATAATCTAGAGAGTAAAATAAACATTAATCTTGTTATAACCTTGAAATTTCTTTAGACATTGAAAAACGAGATGACAAATTGAATTTATTTGAATATTATTTACAATTAACGCTAATTATTATAGTAACAGAACATAACCTTCTGCGACAGTATTGGATTTCCAGCCTCCGTGACGTTTCGCTAGTTGTCTTTCGATTGCATATCCGAGAATAATCGATACTTGCGCTTTCATATTGCTACAATGGTGTTTTCTGATTGGTGGAACACCTGAACTTTAATGAATAGGTGTACTTCAATGAGGTCCATTAAAGGGCTGCTACCAGGTGTATAATTACTACATTTCGGCATGGTCGAGCATAAAATATTAATTGACTTACTAATATTGTCTTGAAAATGTATTATTGTACATTAAACTCAGAATAAATATGGGCAATACCTGTTTTTAATCGTATGAGGAGCTTTTGTCATCCAGTCTTTCAAAAAAAGCTGAAAATTAGAATTTATAAAACAGTTATTGCCGGTTGTTATGTATTGTTTGTGAAACTTGGACTCTCACTTTCAGAGAGGAACAGAGGTTAAGGGTATTCGAGAATAAAATGCCTAGGAAAATATGTTGGGCTAAGAGAGATGAAGTTACAGGAGAATGGAGAAAGTTGCACAACGCAGAACTGCACGCGTTGTATTCTACATCTAACATAATTAGGAACATTAAATCCAGACGTTTGAGATGGGTAGGGCATGTAGCACGTATGGGTGAATCCAGAAATACATATAGAGTGTTAGTTGGGAGACCTGAGGGGAAAAGACCTTTATGGAGGCCGAGACGTATATGGGAGGATAATATTAAAATGGATTTGAGGGAGTTGGGTTATGATGGTAGGGACTGGATTAATCTTGCTCAGTATAGGGACCGATGGCGGGCTTATGTGAGGGCGGAAATGAACCTCCGGGTTATCCAAAAGCCATTTGTAAGTAAGAAATGAAGACATTTATATCTCAGGGGTTTCGCAGCTGTTGGCGTCCGCCGTCTCGTTTTGAATCGTCTACTCTCGCTATCTGGAGTATTTTCTTCAGGAAGTTCCCTGGCAGTCATGGCCTTCTGATGCCCTCAAACCATGTTCTCCTTGGTCTGCACCTTAGCCCTCTGCCATCTGGAATCTACTGGAACATTCTTTTAAGCCAGTGATGTCAAAGCAAGCACATTTTTCTGACCTTGACGTCGTGCGCGGGCATTAAGCGCTAGGTATGCTAGGAGGAATAAGCAGTCTGTTGGATTAAGAAAACAGTGGTGCACAAAATTCAAACGGAACGTGAAATTTTATGCCGCTATTTTTTTTGGCTTCTTTCTGTTTGTTATTTTCTATATTGTCTGTAAAACAAAAGTACTAACACCTATTTCTTAGCCTAATATTGCAGTTGTGTTTTAAACGTTAATAAAATAATAAAGAGTAAACAAGGATTATACACACAAATTCCATAATAACTACAACTATCTGTACTAAGTGAATTAAACACATCATTCATAAAGAAAGTGTTATCCCAAAGAAAGACACTGAATATGACATGATAAGCTGAAATTGATATTGATGGTATCTTTAGCCTTATAAAGTAATCAAAACAATATTATAGTACAAAGCAAAGTTACCTAGGTACTGTATCTGTTTTAACTGTAACTAATATTGCATAATAAAACTCTTATCGCATTATGCTTTTAGGTGATATTGGTGAGCAACTTTCTGTTATCAGAATATTAAATTATCTCGAAATCTGCTGAAGCTATAGAGCTGACGTTTTACCAACACACAAGCAAATATCTTTTGCTTATAATGTAACAGTATTTGCTTTGTTAATTCATTTCCTTACAAACATTTTCCATGCGAATATTTTCAAACATTTTAATACACTATCTTCAGTAATACATATTTACGATGTATTAGATTTACGAAAACATTGTTTTAGTACCTGTAAGGCTACTAAACAAACATATCTGAAAATTTCACTTTCCTGTAAAAAAGTTGAGAAAATATTCCTTTTGAATAAAAAGCAAATTTGTGAAAAATGAACATTAAAATTAAAAATTACATTCTTATAATGCACTTATACTTCTCAGACAAATCTAAAAATTAACATGGATACAGTTTCAATAAGTTCTCTTTCCTTTATCTATTGAATCAATGCTGGCCATCCCTGAATATAGCTCGACCAAGCGCCATATACCACCTCTTTCGTCTGTCTCTTTCCTTTCCGCTGTAAAGCGCTCAGGCTCTCCTGGGCTCTAAAGCGCGCGCTTGCTCCTATGGGAATCATTTGACATCACTGTTTTAAGCCATCGTTTTTGTCCCATCCTCATAATGTGTCCAAACCAGTTCAGAATAACAGCACGACTTCCAACTCTCTGAATATTAGGCCCGAATTCAGTTTACAATCACGTTCCAAAGCCTGCAATAGCACAGGTGTTACAAAATAACGATGCATTGCATCCTTGTATCCGTTATACAGGGTGTTTCAAAAATACGGGGCATAATTTCAGGTATGTATTTCCCACATGTAGACAATCAAAATAGTTGATTACAACATGTGTCCGGAAATGTTTTATTTCCGAGTTATGACCTTCACAACATTGAAATTCACCGGAACGTTTTTCTTTCCGCAGGTCGTTGCCGTCAAAGGAGACATTAAGAGGGCACTCTGACAGTTCATTCCGAGGCGAAGGTTACATTCAGTGTTGTGTAGGCGTTAGACATGTACTTGGATCGAAGGTTTCCTGATCGATGAATAGGTAGAAGTGGCCCAATTGCTTGGCCTCCACGCTCACCTGATCTGAACCCTCTCGATTTCTACTTGTGGGGCCATTTAAAATAATTGGTTTATTCGTCTCCGGTGCCTGATTTGGAATCCCTTCGGAATCGAATTGTGGCATGTTCTGAGGACATACGCAATACTCCTGGAGTTTGGGAACGTGTTCGCAGGTCAATGAGACATCGATGTGAGGTCTGTATTCAAGTAGGAGGTGGACATTTTGAACATCTTCTGTAATGACAACGACCTGCGGAAAGAAAAACATCCGGTGAATTTCAATGTTTTGAAGGCCATAACTAGGAAATGAAGCATTTCCGGACACATGTTGTAATGAACTATTTTGATTGTCTACATGTGAGAAATACATACCTGAAATTATGCCCCGTATTTTTGAAACACCCTGTATAACGACGTTACATCGATTGCGCCGTTGCCGAGCGTCTACCGATTTATTTTATACAGTGCCTTCATTATCTGTGAGTGTTTGTGCATATTCTGGAAGGTTCTACCCACGACTGTAGAGAGACAAAGTACAACAGCACCCGGTCTCCTATTTTAACTAGCTTTTGATTGCCTATAGTTAGTGCTTATCTGCACATGCGCACAAGAGGGCCGTTCCTGCAGATAGCGGCGGTTATAGACAATTTCTTCGTGTTACTGTCAGTAATAAAACAGTTATGAAGGCAAGTACGTACGCTTGTATACGACTGTAGTAAAATTAATATGAAATAGTAAAGACTGCAAACACAGACAGTTGTTGCAAATATTTGTGTTACGCTAATAAACGGGCGTATTAAACATGCAACAGTGTTTGCAAAACGCAGTGATGTGGTTAAGTAATGTAATGACACACAGCCTTCTGAAATTTTCACTCCGTTCAAAATCTGACAGAAAATTATCTGTGCACATCATTTAACACTCAGTGAAGCCGTCCTCGACTACGAAGAAGACACACAATTTGTCAACAGTAATCTCACTAGAGGTTTTGATTTTATCGATAAATCTGCGAGTGGATGCGATTAAAATATCCTCTTGCCACTAAAATTTTAGATACTTTAGCTTACACTGGATGCACTTAACTCATGTTATTACAAATGTCACTAGCATTCCTTTGCTTCTAGCCACCTCAATTCAAAAAAAGCTAATCTGAATTTTTAAACAAGTTGCTGAAAATGGTTGCCGTTCATTACAATGCAGGCTTCAATTCAGTACGCATATTATTAAAAACATTTTGAAGCATATTCTCTGAAATTGAATTTATCGTTTCTTGAATATAATTTTTTAGCACGATATTATTATTATAGGTTCTTTCTTCTATAGAAAACGCAATCATATTTATGAAACACACTATACACTGCAATGTTTACTTCACTGCTTGAAGACTTCGAATGCAACAGCGGCCGTAAGTTTGTGTGTCTGACGGGAGCAAGGACGTTAGTGAAGGGGTGAGAGTGAAGTACATTCAGAAATGCAGGTACAATAAAAATGCAAGTAAAAATAAAATGATGTCCCTGTACAAGGGAACCTCCTAAAACCCCATATAACACAAAGTAGATATTGTAGTAACCAACAAGTGATTATCAACAGTAATCTCACTAGAGGTTTTGATTTATATAGAGAAAATCAAAACTCGAGTGGGATTTAATTGACTATTACACGATTAGAAGAAAGTATATGAAGATTAGAAGTAACGAAGTACTCCAATACAATAAAATATTAATTGACTTACGAAAATACAACTGTTTTCAAATGTATTATTGTACCATCTCAACATTACAAATATTAATTTACGCTAGATGGCAGTAGTGTGTTATGATTAGCGTTTTCTTGTTATCAGTTGTGCCAACTATGGAATCTTCATTGAACTCTGCGGACGGTTACTAGTCAAGAAGGCTTTGTTGATTCAGTTTCAATTTTATTAAAACAGTTGAATTCCGCTTCAATTATCCGGATCCCAGTAATCAACGTCACTTGACAGATGATTTTCAATAGATCTTAGTATTAAACAATCTCTGATACGTGACTATTCATAATATCATATAGCAGAAGCTATAACATAACCTAAATAATATAAATAATTGTTAGAAAAGTTTTAATTAGGGATGATGAAATAAACAAGAAAAGTTTTAATTAACGATGGTTGAATAAAAAATAAACATGAATAATTTTAAAAGGAACAATTATTGAGAGTACAATTTTCAAATTTGAATGTTTTAGCGATTGGTTGTTGAGTTGATGTTATATTGGACGTGTGCGTAAAAGAAATGAACTCGTTGATGTACATGGTGTATCCCTCAACTGATTCAGGATTTCTGAATGGTGCTCTTCATATATGACCAGTGATCTTTATTAATTCTTATTCTTGAATGCCAATGCGAGTCATATTTGAAACTGCTGTGCATCGACTGGAGTGGTTTGTAATTTTCTGTTTTTTTTTTTTTTTTTTTTTTTTTTTTGACTTCCAGACCAGTGCAGTTTGAAATGTTGGCAAACAAAGAAACAAATGCTAGGGTAGTGATAAAAATAAACAAATGCTAGGGACGCGATAAAATTAAACAAATGCTAGGGACGCGATAAAATTGTGCGATAAGCAGCCATGATTGGTTGAGATACGTCCTTTCGTACCGTTTTATTGGTCAAAAGTAGTATGACGTAGTAAAAGTGTAATAGTCATTACAAAAGCTTTTACACATTTCTTGTAGGCTAATTTAGTTCTTTATCAGTGTTTTGAGTTACTTTCTATGTCGGTAAAGATATTCTTAAATATATCATGCACGCTGCTCAAATATGGAAGTAAACTTCCATCCTCTGCATTACACACAAAATAACTTACATTTTTATAATCACGAACAATAAGGTGTGTGATATAACTGAAATATTTTTTTTAAACAAACATAGTCTAAAAATTGCAAATGTTATGTTTTTATCGTTCAATATTGTTATTCATACAGTTGTTTCATTATATTTTTGTGTTTAACCATCGTTTGCACATGTAGTAATAGTACATTATGCAACGAGCCTATAATGACAGTAATTAAGACGCGAGTATGTTTATGAAACGAGCGCAAGCGAGTTTCATAATTTTCATACAAGCGTCTTAATTACCATTATAGGCAAGTTTCATACGACTTTTTATGCTCGGCCATATTTCTAACTTGAAATTATTCAGAAGTATTCATGTTATGGTTATGTAAATGAGGAGTGAACTGACCTGAATTGTGAGATGTGCGCAGACGCGAAAGTATTAATTTTTTCCGAAACACGAATGCCATTGACCTTGATATAATCTCGAGAATAACATGAAGATTAGGCTTGATATAACCTGGAAATTGATTTAGAATTGAAAAACGAGATGACAAATTGAATTTATTTGAATATTTACAATTAACGCTAATTATTATAGTAACAGAACATAACCTTCTGCGACAGTATTGGATTTCCAGCCTCCGTGACTTTTCGCTAATTGTCTTTCGATTGCATATCCGAGAATAATCGATACTTGCGGTTTTATAATGGTACAATCAGTACAAAGGTGATTTTTCATTGGCTAAACAACTGAATTATAATGAATAGGTGTACTTTAATGAGGTGCATTATAGAGCTACTACCAGGTGTATAATTACTACATTTCGGCATGGTCGACCATAAATTATTATTTAACTTACACTTTTCTTTTTATCATCATTTGTCGGATCTTACTGCTGTTTTCATTTAATGCTTTTGTCATTCGCCATCGTTTATCAAGTAGTCTTGTCGTTTACTTAGGCCTATGTTTTGAAAGCAGTGTGAATAACCTCTATCTTTATTTCTTTTCATTTCCTGTTATATATAAATATTTTTTAAACAAAATAATCTGCCCTCAATAAGGGTGACCATAAAGATCCAGAATAAAAGCATTACAGAATAATTTAGAAAGACAGGAATTGTATAGTAAAAATCCAGAGAAATGCAAATCCAATAGAATAATCATTGGCCAAAATATAAATGGTAATGTAATATTTGATTTGAATCCTTGAGAATATTCAACAAAATTTTTTGAATTTGAATTTCTCTGAATTAAACCAGGGTGTATTCGTTTAAAATAAGATTTAGGCCTCTTAACTTTATTCCAAATTACGCTTTATCGGATTCTTCAAATGGACGTAAGTGTAATTTGGTGAACTCAATATTATCTTGTTGTCACTGCTATATATGGAGTTGGTGTCCCACTTTTAAAAGCGAACTGTATTTTCTTCTCCGCCACAATTTGTATACACACCACACTACATTTGAAGAGAAAAATCAGAAACATTCGAAGCTATTTGCGCATAACAGAAGCCAACCATTTCCATGGTCTCCACGAAACACAAGAGGCCCCATTGGAAGTATACGTTCACCCCCTCCCCCACTGCTATACTTCATCCCCAGGGAATATTCATATCATGTCCAACAACAGACCCGATGCGCTCCACTTGCAGATATTGGGAGGAACACGCCAGCCCATGTGCTTGTTCTCTCGCTCACTTTTTTAGGAAACGATTTATTTACAGTCTCAAGGGGATTCCAAGAAAACTGACAGTGAATTTGAGAGGTAGTGTGTCCCAACCTTATTCTTCGTTGCCAAAACAAAAAGAAACTCTATTATTCTCGTAAGAATTCGTTCTCTATAAAAGACCATATTGATCTGAATACATGCAATATTTTCTTTCCTTTATATTTTCAGTAAGTGATTGTCAAATTCATTTAGTCTGTCTCTCACTTCTCGGAACTGGATGTGGGTACCGCAACCCGAAATGTAGGGCTAATGGCAGTAATAACCTTAAGTTCATATTACATCGCACTTTCGTATTTAATTCAAAGTGAATATCGTATGTTTAGCCAGCAGTCTGAAGAGTGGTTGGAACCTCAGAAGTGATACCAATAAGGCATCACTCACGAGGCAACTAAGCCAGGAGATTATGAGTTAAGGTGTCCAATTACTTGAAAATAAAAAATTCAATTCCTACAATTTTACTATAAAACAAGGTACAAAAACAAAATGTAAACTAATTTTATTACTAGTCGTAAGTTTCAAATTTGTCCACACTTCTGATGAATTCCTGCTTGGTCTCGCAAATGCTGTGTTGTCAGATGCACAATAACTTATATTCTCGTTTGGAAAACATGAACACGAAAGTCCACATCTGTGGAGTAACGGTCAGCGCGTCTGGCCGCGAAACCAGGTAGCCCGGGTTCGATTCCCGGTCGGGGCAAGTTACCTGGTTGAGGTTTTTTCCGGGGTTTTCCCTCAACCTAATACGAGCAAATGCTGGTTAACTTTCGGTGCTGGAACCCGGACTCATTTCACCGGCATTATCACCTTCATTTTATTCAGACGCCAAATAACCTGAGATGTTGATACAGCGTCATAAAATAACCTACTAAAAACTGCTTTTTGACCACAAACGATTACGAATGGCAGTGTTTATCAATTCGCAACCCTCCAACTAACAATCTATATGAATTTCTGGATTCGCCCATACGTGTTACATGCCCTGCCCATCTCAAACGTCTGGATTCAATATTCCTAATAACGTCAGGTGAAGAATACAATGCGTGCCGTTCTGTGTTGTGTAACTTTCTCCATTCTCCTGTAACTGCATCCCTCTTAGCACCAAATATTTTCCTAAGCACCTTATTCACAAACACCCTTAACCTATGTTCCCCTCTCAAAGTGAGAGTCCAAGTTTCACAATCATAAAGAACAACTGATAAATATAACTGTTTTATAAATTCCAACTTTCAGATTTTTTGACAGCAGACTGGATGATAAAAACTTCTCAACCGAATAATAACAGGCATTTCCTATATTTATTCTGTGTTTAATTTCCTCCCGAGTATCATTTATATTTGTTACTGTTGCTCCCAGGTATTTGAATTTTTCCACCTCTTCAAAGGATAAATTTCCAATTTTTATATTTCCATTTCGTACAATATTCTGGTCACGAGACATAATCATATACTTTGTCTTTTCGAGATTTACTTCCAAACCTATCTCTTTACTTGCTTCAAGTAAAATTCCCGTGTTTTCCCTAATCGCTTGTGGATTTTCTCCTAACATATTTACGTCATCCGCATAGACAAGCAGCTGATGTAACCCGTTCAATTCCAAACCCTCTCTGTTATCCTGGACTTTCCTAATGGCATACTCTAGAGCAAAGTTAAAAAGTAAAGGTGATAGTGCATCTCCTTGCTTTAGCCCGCAGTGAATTGGAAACGCATCTGACAGAAACTGACCTATACGAACTCTGCTGTACGTTTCACTGAGACACATTTTAATTAATCGACTAGTTTCTTGGGAATACCGAATTCAATAAAATATCATATAAAACTTCTCTCTTAACAGAGTCATATGTCTTTTTGAAATCTATGAATAACTGATGCACTGTACCCTTATACTTCCATTTTTTTCTCCATTATCTGTCGAATACAAAATATCAGATCAGTAGCTGATCTATTACGCCTAAAACCACACTGATGATCCCCAATAATTTCATCTACATATGGAGTTAATCTTCTCAAAAGGATATTCGAAAAAATTTTGTACGTCACTATTATTATTATTATTATTATTATTATTATTATTACGTTTTCAAGTTACACTTGATCTTAACCCGTCGCACTCAGAACAAGGCAGTGTAACGGTGGAGAGGAAGGCCGCGTGGTAGCAACTATGACTTCCTGTCAGACTGTGGTAAGAGGCAACCGTCTGTGGGAACTGGCTATCAAACACAGAAGACAGGCGTAGCGACTCCCATATGCGACGTCGTATTTGTTTCGCACGCAGATGGGACTCCTTTCGTTTCTAGGTCGCGTGTATTCGTTATCGAAGAAAGAAATAAGAATACATTCCCTTACCAATCCATTCTTATGCGGAACTGTTGTTCGTAGTTGTTTGTCTGAAATAGTTACGTCCGTGTCCAGCTCGCGACACAAAAGTCAAGGAAATGTTTAAGTAAAAAATGTCCTTACTTATAACTCACAACAAAATTACTTTCGACCTCGGAATGTAGATTATACAGATCGGCCAGGAAATCTACCGAAGTGAATACAGCTCGTCACAGAAACGAGAAGAAAGCTGATTTAACTTAAGTGTAACGGGACTTGAGGCTGTAAACACAATATTTTGTTGTTTCAGTAGGTTATACAGGGTGGGCCATAGAAACTAGAGATTTTTAAATAGTGAAATGAAACTTTACATACCGTATTAAATTAACGAAAATATAAAATATAGTATGTCATTTGCATGTAGCCACTACTTCTTCAAAATGACCATTGGCGTCCTCCAAGAAATATGGCTCAATAATTCCTTTAGAAGAGACCACTCCAGACGTTACCTTCCGTGAATGTAGGGGCCACTCATGAAGTTACCGTGTAGTTTCTTATGCATAATACCGAAAGCTGTTTATTTACGAAGCTGTTTAAGAGGGGCTGAACTGAATTTGGGTAATTTCTAAACTATAAAGGATACATTAATTATTTTTTGCATACTCGTTCTGGACATTACTTGGTACATATGCAAAATTTCAAAGCTGTAGTGTAAGTAATATCAACATTATTAATTATTGATATTGTGACAGCGACGTGAGATTCGAACTCACGACCAGCGTCCCGCAAGAGAGAAGATCGCGCGGAGCACTTTGGGACGGCGCGCGGCGAGAGAGTGGAGAGGGAGTTTGCGCGCGCATCTTCTGCTTGCCTAGAGAGGCCGAGAAATCCGTCGAAGTGGAAGACTCGCGAATTCGAACTTTCGAGGCTACGTCGCTGTGGTTATAAATTACGGACGCGAAGGAACGACAACAGTTTTCAATTGATTAGTCAGCCAGTCAGTGAGAAAGCCAGAGCAAGCAAGCCAGTCTTGTGTACCGGAGTTCGACTCGAGTGTGCGTCCGCAACTGTATCAGCATCCGAAGGCCTGAGTTCGAGTGCAGTGGACCGCAGTTGGAGGGACCTGAGTTCGAGTGCAGTGGACCGCAGTTGGAGGGACCTGAGTTCGAGTACAGTGGACTGTCTCTGAAGGTCTGTGGTTCGAGATACTGTGAACTCTAGTGACTGAGCTAGAAGAACTGTGAACTGAGAACTGATGGTTCTGATTTGTAAATAGTGCTTTGTAAATATTAGTTGAGATTAACAGTTCATTGTTGCTCGTACTAGTCCAAGTAAATTGTCATTGTCGTCGGAGGAGTGCTATAACGAATACTGTGTTGAGTAAAAATCCAATTGTTGACGAGAGCGTTTAAGGCGAATTGTAGAAAGGAATTATTGTTGTGACGAATAAATTACATTGTTGTTACTAATAAAATTCACAATATTAATTTTGTTAAATATTTTGATATCTATACAATTTCATTCCTGCCTTGTGCTATAATTTGACATTATATTTTGATAATTTTTTATCAAGGTAGCTTATGGCATGGTAAAACATAATTGGCATTTAGTTTGTTGAAGCTCTAATTATGTTTTGAATTAAAATTATTAAATTTAATCAATTCAAACTTAACAAAAGTCATGCATATTAGGGATAAAGTCCATTTTCATTTAAGGGAGGACTCATATATATATATATATATATATATATATATATATATATATATATATAGAGGTATTATGGCCTAAAGGTATGATTTTTGCTTTTACATTAAACAATTCTCAATATTGTTGTGAATAATTTCACCAAGTTTCATTTGCTTATTCCGCTTCTGACAGGTATTTCTGCCGCCATTTTTAAAGTCTTGCGCCATTTAAATGCCACGATGGGTGATGCCTACCACTTCTGCAAGGTTTCTCCTCTCTTTATTTAAAAAATACTGTGGTTTTCCTCAGTTTTCTAATGGCTAGTTTGCACATTGAGACAGAAAGTCCGTTTCAGATAATACATGTGTGTGCAACTGATGACAGAGTTTCAAGATGTATGTAGAATGCATTTAAACTTTGGTGTCTACTTTCTCTGTTTCAATTTTTTATACAATATATTGTACTGCAAATTCTCATTATTGTAAAACATTATCTACCGTAAATTTCAGTTTATTGTAAGCAAAGTTATTGTAAGACATTTGTAATGTCACACATTAAATGTTAGTTTAAAACATTATTTGTCTTTGGCAACCTCACCAAGTTGAGGAAGATTACACAAGTGAACAATAGCTTTGTGAATCTGATAGTGCATCTCGTATATAGCGCATCATGTTAAACCCGTTGCACACGCTATTAATTGTTTCATATAAAAATTTTTATTTCGAAAGGGAAGCAAAAACGAGCAAAATTGTATTAAACTTTTTGTTTGAAATATCTCAAAGAATAACCCTCTGACATTACGACATTATTTGCGGTTCACCCTATATATTATTATACACTTACGTGGCAGTCAGATTGGCGGTAATTCTTGATTTAGGCCTATAAGCTATATATTTTATTTTCGAAGACTAAAGGCCCATTCACAATGAAAATTAAACACAACCGTAATATAAACACAGAAGTTTGCGCCCAGGCTACCAAATGGGATCATTCACAATGATTCACATAAGCATTGACATAAACATTATCGTAAGACGTTAACATGAAAGTTTGCAAACTCCAAACTTTCATACTTATGCTTACGTGATTTGCAAACAGAACACAATCGTGGAGCGCTGAAGTATACGACAGAATATGAGGAAATGGCGTCGTTGTTATGTTTCCATGGTTACCAAGTATGTTTGCTGTTATGTTTATGTCCCCATCGTGAATGATGGTATGACTTCTTGATTTTACCGTAACGTTAAGTTAAGAGACGACTGTTAAATGTCCAATTTTCCTTAGTTTTTTTACGTCGAAAATTAAAATTGTCAGTTTTTACAATTCGTCGTTTAATAGAAATATTACGTAAAAATATAAATTCAATAAGAAGAACATGTAGTAGAAAGTAAGCATTAAATTGACCAATAAAATCACATGTGAATTATTTCATAGTTCTTGAAATACCACGATTCAATTACATTTTAATACATCTGAGACAAATTAAAAACCCTTTGTCAATATTATTCTGAAAATCCTTCAGAAAAACATGTCAGGATAAAATACGTAAAATGTAATATGTCATATTTTAAAATAATTTACATATAAAATATCCTTTAACTTTTAACACCAGTTAAAACATTAATTAAAACATATTCTCCTGAAAATAAGGATTCGGGTCACTTTTAACTTTTACAAAACGATCCATTACATTTACAACAGATTGATGTTTTATCTGTTGTACCAGATTTCTTACTGATGTCCATTTTTCTTTATTACCAATATAGTAATTGTAGTTTATAACCCGTAAATAAAGCACAAAGCACATAACTTTTCATTAAAAGCGAACCTATCAATTTAGATGAATTGCGATATGCTTTTAACTGTGAGCAAGCCATTAAACCCACTTGAAGACCGCTGTTAAAAGCCTCTTCCGCCATCGTTACATTTCATGCACACGCTGTTTTTAATTTGCGGAATACAATTCCATTACTAATGAAAGCGGTTTAAACATGCACCATGACACAAAGCGCAGACTTCGTAATTACAGAGAATAAGCGCATTGTTGCTGTACCCATGCACGGCGTCCAGGAGTGCTGGAGTACTAGTACTCGTCTCTAGACGCGAGACCAACTTGACCAAGTCGTTAGTGAGAA
This sequence comes from Periplaneta americana, assembly GCF_040183065.1. Taxonomy (NCBI): domain Eukaryota; kingdom Metazoa; phylum Arthropoda; class Insecta; order Blattodea; family Blattidae; genus Periplaneta; species Periplaneta americana. Next base: position 207,129,547 of record NC_091119.1, on the reverse strand, counting down.
AATTATGAAATGTCTCGTAGGTGTTAATCTGAGAGGCAAAGTAAAAGTCAAATAATAAGAGAACAACTAGGAATCAGATCTGTAACAGAGGAAATCCAAGAGTACCAACAAGAATGGTGGCAGCATATTTTGAGGATACCAAATACACGAATTCCACACCAAGCTTATATGTCCAACTTTTTATTACACTGTAGTAGGGAAACCAATCAGGCTAAGGCCCAGTTGTATGATCACAGAATAAATCTTGGAATAGCTATTCATGGAATAGCCTAACTATAGAATAAATGGAGTATCGTGTTGTATGACGTTCGTTTATTCCAAAGTTATCTATTGCATAGTTAGCAGAATTGGAACAGAGGTTGGCAATATTTTAGATGGTGTTTTGTTTATAAAGTACATTCAGAACAGTGATGGGCGAAGTTGTTCTTTTCCCGGAACAGTTCCGACTGTTCCGGTTCCGAAAAAATACTATGTTCCAAATAACAGTTCCGAAATAACAGTCACCAGTGGTGATGAGTCGGAGTCGTTCAAACGAACGGTACAGTACCCTCCCTCTTTACCATGCTGCTCACACTGGAGCACTCATAGGCATGACATAGTACACATTCTTATCTATAGATGGCACTGCAATGCACATTCGAATCGATTTTGGAAAATTGCTGTGCATGCGGACAGAACTCAAAAGCTTAATGTTAGTAATTAAACAGCTGTTGACTACAAGGACAGAATACAACACTTTGTTTTCGTACATAAAGTTATAAAGACATGGTAGCCAACTAAAAAAAATAACATAACATTTAAAACATATGGTATGTAATGTCTCTTCTCTCTATTACATAATAAAAAAAAACAAATCATTAATTTTTATTTTTACTTTTCTTAATGCAGTTATAATAATAATAATAATAATAATAATAATAATAATAATAATAATAATAATAATAAATATTACAATTTCATAAATAAAAAATATATATATTGGCAGTACTGAAACCTGGAAACCCCGCAGTGGGTTAGTAAAATGTTGGAATCGCATCTTTACCAAAGTGTAATTTAAACTTCGCATTAAACCTCGCTCTCCAAATCAGTACTTATATGGGTAGTTTCCAACAAATAATGCTACAACATTTTTGTCGTTCTTTGATATCAGAGAAGATAGCACAAAAACTTGTGCTTGTCAGACTTAAACTCAACAAACGACAAACAGACATTGTAACTAAACCACTCATTACCATTTACGACTTTAACCTTTGTATAGAATCAGCTGATCAATGAATTAATAATAGTATGCGTACTTTATGACTTTGTAGAATGTTTATAAAACAGAATTAGTCAACTAATGGTGAAATAAACCATAAAGCGGGAATGAATATTACAGATTATTAAATACTTACTATAACATTACAGATGATTGGCCAGTCTTACAAATGTTGATATTAAAGTTCGCGCCACCGCAAGGATTTCAATTTCCATGCGCCCCCCTCCAACCACGTGAGAGTTTCAAGTACCAACTTCATCCAACGAAGTTCCAAGTATAACATAAAGAACAACGAGAACAGTGTAACTGCAGCTGTCGGTTCATCGGAACAAGCTCCGACGTTCCGAATGTTATCTCGGAGTCGGAACATACCTTGTGCAACGCGGTACTGCGAGCCCGCAACAGCTGGACAAGTGAGCAGCTCGGAGTCGGAACACTGTTATTTCGGAACAGGAGGTCCCGACCTACTGTTCATTTTTGCAACAGTTCCGAGAGAGTCGGAACATACCCTGTGCAACGCGGTACTGCGAGCCCGCAACAGCTGGGCAAGTGAGCAGCTCGGAGTCGGAACACTGTTATTTCGGAACAGGAAGTCCCGACCTACTGTTCATTTTTGCAACAGTTCCGAGAGAGTCGGAACATACCCTGTGCAACGCGGTACTGCGAGCCCGCAACAGCTGGGCAAGTGAGCAGCTCGGAGTCGGAACACTGTTATTTCGGAACAGGAGGTTCCGACCTACTGTTCATTTTTGCAACAGTTCCGAGACCGGAACAGTTCCAAAATAACTGTTGTGTTATTTTTTACCCATCTCTAATTCAGAATACCAGTAATTGTTGAAATTTATTTTCTGGACATATTATTTTGTGTACAGATTTTGTTATAAAAAAATGAGTAAATCAAAATAAATTTGAAGTCAAAATTATTAGATAGAAGATTACACTTAAACTAGTTGTGATAGTGAATGACTACAAGAACGTGCTAGAAAGCAAAAACTGATGCCATAACTTTTAAATAAAAGACAAGAGCATGGGAGTCTATAGCTAGGTTATAATAATGCAAAACGTAATACTGATATAATATTGTGCTATGAATTTGCTTAAATTTAATTAGCCTAATTATTAAAAAAATTACAATTTCTTTATAAAGATGAAATTGTGAACTATTTTTACCTGTGTGTTATATGTTCCAATAATCATTAATCAATCCCAGCACGCTTTAAGCAGTGTCCATTTTTAGACTGAACCTTGCCAGAAATTCTTCATTGATACACTCGTTTAATAGATAAAGACGGTGCCTTATTTTCTTGGTTTCCGCACTCCCAATAATACATTATATACTAATGGCTTGTGCAGCAAATGCTGCAAACTAAGTTCATTACAGTAGAAGTTCAAATTCAAATTTTTCAAATTTATTTCCAATGAAGAATACCAGACATTTTGGAAGTTATTTGCTTCCATAATAAACATATCCCTCTGAATGGTTTTCTTCATGCTAAATACTTTTTATTGAACCTATACATCTTCAGTTCTCGAGTTTCAATGCGAAAACGCAAGTAACAATGTCAGGACGATCAGTCGATTTTTTATGTGGGAGTGAAGCAATAGGTCATTGAGGATTGTAGGTTGGAGTAATGAAAATATCAGATTTGCCATGTTTTCCAACAACAAACATAGCGGCTTGTATAGCTGCTGCATGTTTCGTGAACTACCTCGAAATGTAGAGGGTAGAATCATTTTATCCTGCCAAGTATCTTGCTAAAGTGATCGGGACACTAACAACATTTTGTAGGCCTCTTATTTTATCAGTAAGTAATACCTTTTGATCTTCCCTTAGGCATTATAATTTTTGTGCATCCTCCAGACAATACTGAAGAGAATCACACATATAAATATCTATATCACTTACTTACAAATGGAGGTTCATTGCTGCCCTCATATATAAGCCCACTATCGGTACCTATCCTGAGCAAGATTAATCAAGTCTCTACCATCATATCTCACCTCTCTCAAATTCATTTTAATATTATCCTCCCATTTACATCTACCTCCCTTAAGATCTTTCCCCTTCAGGTCTTCCAACTAACACTCTATATGCATTTCTATATTAACCCATACTTGCTACATGCGCTGCCATCTCAAAAATCTGGATTTAATGTCCCTAATTATGTTAGGTGAAGAATATAATGCGTGCAGTTCTCCGTTCTCCTATAACCTCATTCTTCTTAGTCCCAAATATTTTACTAAGCATCCTATTTTCGAACACCCTTAATCTCTCTTCCTCTCTCAAATTGAGAGTCCAAGTTTCACAACCATAAAGAACAACCAATAGCATAACTGTTTTATAAATTCTAACTTTCAGCTTTAAATATCTACACTACACCACCATTAAATATTATATCGAGAAGACCCATACCACTTGATTAATAACTATAAAATTATTTCATTTTTTATAACAAAATTGTTATCTAATGTAAGTTTTGTATAGACTACTATATAGCCGTCACTCAGTAAATATTACAGAAATGAAGATCTAACTTAAAAAATTCTCTACGTCTACTTATATAAACCCAGAATGTTTCACTTTCATATCTACAATACAGCATTAATCTGTATGATTAGTAACAAAACTCACATCAAGGCATTCACTATAATAATATTTAATTTTTAATGGTAATAATGTCATCAAACATTCCTAAGTTTTGTAGTTTTTAATATCCAATACACAGATAGCTGTACTCAGAAAATTACACACCAGAGAATCTGACCTGTAAATTCGTTTTAATAAGTCATGAAGTTTTTAATAACCAATATTACAGAAACGTTCTGAAAAAGTTACACAAATGAAGATCGACATATTGGAATTATGATGTCAGAGAATCTGAGCCATCTCAACTCTAAATATGTCAGCAATCTTGCAAGTCGTAGCCTTCGTGTGATATTGTTTATTGTAGTGTGCTTGTGTTTTGTTTTATTCTGAGAAATCATTAGGCTA